>NC_072459.1:21573054-21695554 GCF_027596085.1 Anoplopoma fimbria | reverse complement strand
TCAAACGTGAAGACGTAAGGCCTCTGGATAAATAAATCAGCAGTTATAAAAAAATGTGTAAACTGCATCTTTAAGGGAATCACATTTATTCACTTTACACAGAGCTAAAATGAATATTGTTAAATTTGTGTTTCACCGAATCAGTTAATTTCTGTTTATGAGTTGTGAGAAATCATAAATGATCTTTTAGAGGGAGTAGATGTTTACTGCTAAGCTCGGCTCCCTTGTATTTACCAATATGTAAATGGCATTCATTTATTTCTGCGAGCTAAACGTCTAAAGTGATTGAACTGAACACATCTTACTTGTGTTATGGATGCCTCAAAGGTGCTAACTGTATTCCAGTGAGGCTATTTTAAGTTACAGGAGTTGGACAATTCCTTTGATCTTATCTGAGGTGTGTGTGATGGGTGACGTTTACACCAAGGTGTGTGTGTCTGTGCTGGTCGGGTCTTTGGGGCTACACTGCGGGGCTATCGGCACTAGTAGAAACGCAAATTTTGTTCTTGCGTCTGTTGAAGATAGCCCTAGCTCGCAATGGTGCAATAGTAGAAAAGAGCCCTTTTTCTTGTCCAAACAGAGAAGAGGATGTATAATGTGGCTTCCTTAATGTATATTATGTTAATTGTCTCCCACGTAGGCATGGTTCTTCAAAAGATCTGCAAAAAATGCATCCAACCACTTATGTCCCTTTTTTTGAGCAGAGATGAGGAGGTGGTCAGGTTGTGGTTTTTGGGATCTGAAGCATTCGGAGACTGAGCCCAGACAGGACGGTTGTAAGTCCTTTTTTTCCAGGCTCTTTGGGTCTCTAATTTCTCCTCCCTGTCTCTCCTCTGTCTCTCCCCCCTCGTTTGCAGTCTGCTCAGATCCCCGTGGTATGAGCACATTTCTCATTCCCTCTCCTCCTCTCCCTCGCCCTCGCTCCCTCAAGATTGCTGCTTTATTAAACAGACTCTCCCTATCTTTCATTTGCCACTCTCCCCACCGTTCTCCCCACTCTGTGTTTTTTAATTTTTTTTATTTATTCTCTCTTTTCGCGCCCTCCTCAACACACATCACAACGCACTGGCTTTGCATACGTCAATGCATTGCTCAGCAGACATCTCTGTGCTGTATATATACTTCTGAGCTTCCATCTATAGCCGCCACGTTCTCTTTAGTACAGAAAAACCAAAGGATGCAGAAAGAAAGGAAGGAAGAAAGGCTCCTCGTTTCTCTCCTCTATATGTTCCATGCTCAATCCTCTCTTCGCCCTATCCTCGTCTCTCCCTTTGTTCGCTCTCTACATTGCTCCCGCCCTCTGCGCTCCCTCCATCTCTCTCTCTCCGTGCTCCCTCCATCTCTTTCAGACCCAGGGCAGCTATATTTAGCGGCAGGTTAACTGCTCCTGTCAAAGGTCTGATTTGTATTCTCTGCATGCAAGTCTGACTCGGGCCTCCGCAGCAACACAAACAAAAGGCCCTAGTTTGAATATGCACTGAGCCCACTGGCTTAGGAATCAAAGCCCTCTCTCTGCCCCGCTGCCAGTGGCGCCACCTGCTATGGAAGAGGGGGGGGGGTTGGGTTGGGTTTGTGGGGACTCAAAGTCAAGCTCAATTCACTCCGAAACGCATACATTCATGCAGGGAGGAGCATCGCGGCTCAATGGGCCTACTTCACTCTGTTGTACCACACACTCTGAATGTGCAATGTTTGAGAAAGAGAGGGGAATAAGGACAGGGTCACGGCCCCGTACCTTCCTCTCTTGGGCGACAAGAATATGGGCTGGCAGGAGGGAGGGAAAGGACAGGACAGGGCAGGAAAATAGAAAAATAGGAGCCCATCACACAGGAGACGAATTGAGAATAGAAATCTCCCCTTTTCCGCAAAGTCCGCCCTGGGGCTGAAGTGACAGTGGAGATTAAAGTGAAAGGCACATACATTACACGCCACTGTACATGTAAGGACACATTGGGAGTCCGCGGAGCTAGAGGAGAGGTGTGATGCACCCCCCGCCGCTTTCCCCCTGATCCGTTGCCTGGTCTCATCTGGTCCGGCAGCAGGCTGTTGGTGACAGCCTGAAATGGCACCCTGCTACATCAAGAGATACAGTCACTCTGACCAGAGGCTCAGAACTCCACATATCTCACACGGCAAAGCAACGGCAGCCTTAATTGACCGCTTGCTGTTTTACTGTTGCTACGCCTGTCAAGCTTTCAGGTTTTCTTGCATGGCACATGTGCTTTTTATGATAATGGTGGCAGATTTAACCGTAGAAATTATTTGAAATAACTGGTCCTTGATGTCAGACTGAGCATTTCTAGCTGGTGAACGTTGATTTTGATGAAAACTGTGCTGATAAAATCAGCAAGCTGTCGCTTACAGTTTATTGGCTGTGGCTAGCTAATTAAGCTAACATTAGTACCGTGAGTTGGTTGAAAGCACAGTCTCTAATTTACTTTTTAAATGTTTCAAGCTGACTGAGTTTGAAACAAGAACTCATTTAAATGGTCTTAAATATGTAAACGATGGCTATGGACATGATATCATCCATGTAGAATAGTAGCAATGTTCCTTTTTTTGCAGTGTATGGAATGTCGATTTGTGCAATACTGGCTCAATAATGGCTATTGTTAGCAATCACAGCTGTTAAGCTAGCAGCTTGTGTAGGACTCCGGTGTCGCGCAATCAGTGCACACGCAGAACACGCGCAGACATGCAGGTGGGTTGGTAGAATTAAATGATCGGACAGGCCTATTACAGTCCTGCAACAGCCACAGATACCAGATTTTATTTTTGTCAGAGCATTTAATTTATTGATTGCTGGTGGGATGTAAAGAATTTCAGCAAATATGACAAAAATGTTTCTAGAATACATTACTTCCCCTATAGCTTCAATTACTACACAGTGGATGTGCCTTGTCGTACACAAGGATTTTTTTACTTAACTTTTGACCTAACAAAATATATTAGACCTTGGCTATTAAATACTCCTTATTCTTGGAAGTAGTGCATGATTACCAATGTAGGTACTCAGCTAGTTAGCAGGAAAAGTTAATGATTTATGAGTACTGCTCATACTAGTGTGGAGGTCTGATCTGCCTAGTTGTGGCTGAAAGGCTATGATTGGAGTTATTTTTAGTAATCTCACAAATTCAGATTGTGAAAAAATATATATGACAGATAAGACCTGAATAGGCATGAAAGCCCTCCAGCCATTTTCTCAGCCGGTTTCATCTATTCACACACATGTAGACGGACAAACATTCACCTTCACACCTGGGGTTTCCAGTTCGTTTCACCTGAGTCACTTTGATCAACTGAGACTAAATTAATCAGAGGGTCAATTGCATGAATTGACATCTTACCTGTCACATCACGTCAGAATAATCTGTATCTAATCATGCTACTGTAGTGCTACAAAATAAAATAAATCACAGGTTAATTCATTCAAGTGTCTGCTGCCCCCAAGAAACAAATGGCAGGAAAAAACTAACATTATTCCTATAATGGTCTTTGCAACCCACTTAAGGTCTTGTTTTAAGATTAATTTGAGATAGAACTTTGCCAACTGCTTTATGATCGAAGTCCGAGGTTTATGACCATGTGGTTGGTAAATATTTTAAAGTCAAACAGTGACAGTTAGTGACCAATGATTGCAAGGAGTTATCCAATCCAAAAAATAATAAAGAAAAACAATCTCCACATAACTGCTTTTGAATTGTCTATTACATCCGAGTGGCATCTCAGACTAAGTGAAAACATAGTCGGAAAAATTGTCCGGGCGCAGATATGTAATGAATACATTTCCTGGTTGGCAGAAACATATTTGAATATAATTACACATGAGCTGAAGTACACTTTGTATAGTCTGCCCACTGAAATAGCTTTGAAAATAGACAAATTACCCGTTAAATAAATCAAGCCGTTTCCACCCTCAACTAGTTAAAGACTTTCCACAAGTGCCGTCCAACAGAATATCTGACTATATATCAGTCCAAGGAGCTCAAGAGCAGCCTTGGCTCTGACTACTCTACTTCTGTTTCTATATGGAAATATATGTTCTAGACCCAAGAAAAAGGCAATCATTTTTCTGTAACACTTTAGATTACACTGTGATTATTTAGTATATATGGAGTATGAATAAAATAAGTACAGGGCGAAAAGACAAGATGTTTGGGAGAGAGGAAGTGTTTAAGAGGGACTTGAAAATAAATTACACTGTAAGTATTTTTTTAACCACTGTAACTAAGTCATTCAAATTGGGAAAAAACAAGGTGACAAGAACAATATTGCATTGAAATTTGTTATGTTATCTTAACATTATGATATATGTGCATTGTAAAAGGTTTAAAATATGAATTGTTAATATTTCTTGTTGCAGTGTACATTATTGCTTCTAGGGAACAAACTACATTTTGAAAGAAGGGTGTTTCTAAAGCTGTAGCTACAAACATTTATAATAATTATAATGTACACACAATATAGAAAAATCTAAATAGAAATAATACCTAATGCTATGTATTTTATAATGTACAGTATATGAAAAAACTGCAGACTTATGTTTCATACAGGGGGTTTCTGTTTTACATGCACACATGCATGTAGGTATGCAATGCATGTGCAAATTATAAAAGGGGTTTCTTTTGTGTTTTCACAGCGTAAATACTTAGATGTGTAGCATATGTGGGCGATACATGTATGGATTACTATGAGTGCTTTGGTGCATGCACGTCTTTGTGCATTTATTAGTTATATATGATAAATGTGGATTGCTCTTTGGATATGGGAGATCCACTTATGGCTCCTTTTCATGTCATATACTGCATTTCATTTAAATTGGAAGTCAGAGCTGGGAATGACGTCACACCCAGCACTTGACCACTTTTCAGTGCAAAAAAGCTGGAAAACTTTATAGGGTTTGCTCCGACCAGGTAAGCCCATGTTAGCCATTTTTTTGCCATTGGTAACAAGGCATTACACTGGTATTTTGGGCATACAGACACCTTAGCAACATGTCCCCAAATAGAAGTTGGACAATACTGTTTGTACGATTGATTTAACGAGACACAAGTCCTAAACAGCATATTACTACAGCTTTTGTTACTGATGATGCTTAGGGCAGCCATCTTGAATTTTGAGGTTGTGGTTGTTCGGGGGTTTGTCCGATTTTCCAAGACATCCAACATCGGGTGAAGTTGAAATTCCTACTTCCCAGATGAAATGGTACGCAGCAATAGCTAAAAAGAAAAGTATAAAAAGACGTATAGGCCAATAGAGTAATTAGAAAGGTACGTAGGGTCCCATTTTTTTCTAAGTCCCCTCTTAAACAGAAGTGTATTACCCTCTTATTCCATATACTGCTTCTCTTCTACCCACCAGCATATACACAGCCAGTATTTCATTGCTACCCTGTATGTGCAAAACATTAACATTTTGCAGGCAGTAATTCAAAACATTACCGATGTTTCAATGTGTTTTATAGGAGTCATGGAAGTCAAACGACATTGCTTTAAAATCTGAGCCTCATCCTGCAGATACATAACGGGCAAAGCTGCCACGCAACATATACTGACAGACAAATGCACCAACACTTTACAACATTTTACAGATGTTTCTATTACATAAAAGAAATCACAGCTCCCCATCTCCGCCCCGACCCTCCCTCCTTCCTGTCCGTCTGCGTCCCGTCCGTCCGTCTGTCTGTCTCGAGGCTGAAATGCACCACCGAGCCCGTAACCAAAAACATGGAGTGATTTTTCCCCCGTTTACAGCCGTTTCAAAACAGACTGGGATGTGTTTTCAGCTCTGTGGATATCGACTATACTCCTCTGCTCTTTGATCCTGTCTGTCCAGCCTCAGACTGGAGCCTCCCAGCTGGCTGTGAAGCCGGTGACAGCTTCACACGAGCAGAGCCGACATACAACTGCATGTACATGTATTGTCCAGGCCTGGTCGGCCAATAAGCAGGTCTGTCAGTCAATCAAGTTTGGAATGAAAAGGTTTCGTTGTACACTGACATCCAATGCCTCACACACACAATTATATTTGTTTTTCATTCATCCTGATAAGTGCGGTGAAATAGTGCAAATATGAAAGCTGCAGTGCGGTTTAACAGTCTCAGAGTGCGGCGCTTTGTCTCCACTGCACTTAGACCCATCAGCAACTCAAGGGGGGAACGTCCACATTGTCTTATTAGCTCGGTGTGTGTTCATGTGTTTACGTGTGTGTGTGAAAAAGGTCCTGGGCCTGTCATCAGTCAGATTTACCACAGCAGCAGCAACGGCGGCGTTGTTGGCAGGCAGGCAAGGGGTTATTCAGGTTGGGATGGGATGTGAGGAAGCTCAGCTCAGCTCGGCTCAGTCCCTCAGGTCCTGCTATGTGTGTATATGTGTGTGCGTTTGCATGTGTGTGTGTGTGTGTTTTTCAGGTCAGCACCTCGCCCGCAGCCCACTGATGATGTCCACGCCTGATGATGTCATGGTATCGATCAGCAGGGCGTCTGTTGTGGGATTTGGTGTCAGTGTCTGGAGAGAGAGAAGAGGAGGAGAGGACGGGGTTGATGGGGTTAGGTGGAGAGAGAGAGAGAGATGGGCGATAGAAGGAGATAATCTTTTCTCTATCTCTCTCTAACCCTCTATCAAAGAAAGAAAGAAGGATAGATAGATAGATAGATAGATAGATAGATAGATAGATAGATAGATAGATAGATAGATAGATAGATAGATAGATAGATAGATAGATAGATAGATAGATAGATAGATAGATAGATAGGTTTAAAGTGTTTCCATTGTGTGCAACTTGATATTTTTATTCCATTGCAATTCAAGAGGATATTTCATCTACCACATTAATTTGACAGCTATAGCTAATTGGCACTTTTAAAGATCACATTTTATGATCAAAACATATGAATAGGATGCATCTTTAAAGTTTTCTTTTGGGAAATACATTCTGTATTGCCAAGAGTTGGGCAAGTAGATTGATAGCACTTTCTTCGACAGCCAAAAGATGGTTAGCTTACATTAGCATTAGCATGAACCGGAAGAAAATAAACCCCATTAAACCAGAACGCCTCATTAATTACGCACCTTTTTGTTTGGATTAAACGCACAGAAAACAACCCTTTAGAGGTGCTCATAGGTTGATTTTCTATACCTTTGTACAGGACAGTTTCCCCCTGTTTCCAGTCTTTATGCTAAGCTAAGCTATGCTAGATAGAGCAAGTTTTTATGATCTAAACATATGTAGATAATTTAACATATGATGCAGCTTTTAACGTTTTAGATAGATAGATAGATAGATAGATAGATAGATAGATAGATAGATAGATAGATAGATAGATAGATAGATAGATAGATAGATAGATAGATAGAGAGAAAGCAAGAGCGTGGGGAGGATGGTGCCCTCATGACTTCCTGTGAAGTGAATCAAGCCCTGTTAGCATCCAGTAGACACAGGGGACTAGTATGGAGGAGGATTACAAACCTTACTGCCAGCTCCGGCCATCATTTAAACCTACTTCAACATCTCACGCGGTTCTGATCGATACGTTGCTGAGCATCAGAATCACATTAGCCACGTGAATAAATAGACCTATGTGAGATATTCTTATAAACATTCACTGCAGTTGCCTCGCACAGCGGCCCAACGTATATAGCGCCGTCGTCCTGCCAATAATTACTTTAATGAGCACCCTCCCGTGTGATAGTGTTTCTTTCTAAAGTGGGCTGAATCATAAAACATACAGTGGCTTGTTTTTATTTTTTTTATGGATTCGTGTCCTCTGGGTTTCCCCTTTGGATGCCTCGGCGTAGTGCAGCACCTCCATCACATTGACAGTCGGTCGGTGGGCTGTAGCTGTGTTGTGTAAGGCCTGTACAGTACAGTTAAGCTACAGCTGCTGCATCAGGGCTCGCACGCTCTTCTTTGTGTTGTAGAGAAGAAGAAGAAGAGGGGAAAGAAATACTTTTTCCTTCACCACAACCACCTCCTCCTCCTCCTCCTCCTCCTCCTCCATCTCACTATCCTCCACTTCCTGGAACCTGCCCATACAATTGGATTTAGTGTCTGTCTGTGTGCCTGGCTTGTCTCAACCCTCTCTCTCTCTCTTTCTCTCTCTCTCTCTCTCTGTCTCTCTCTCTCCCATGGCACTCCACTCCCCTCTTCGCTGCCCTCCTCGGATCGTCTCTGCATTCTAATTGGACGATAATGCAGCCAGTGTGGTCCACGACTACAACACTACATGACAGAGCAACAACAATGGTGCTCCAAAGAAGGGCTTGCCGCTGACTGTGTATTGATGTAGCTGCTGCTGTGTGTGTGTGTGTGTGTGTGTGTGTGTGTGTGTGTGTGTGTGTGTGTGTGTGTGTGTGTGTGTGTGTGTGTGCGTGGTTACGCTGCGTGTCGGTTTACATATTTGGTCTGGTGTTACAGTTGCTGTTTGTGTTTAGATAAGGGGGCCGAACGAAAGGAGCCTGGAATGGATGAAGAGATAGACAGTTCATTGTTTACCTTTTATTGATTGCACTCCCTTCTCTTCTCTGCTCTGGTTCCTGTCGCTTCTATACCCGTGCATTCATCTTTAGTCCTCCTCCCCTTCCATGCATCCACCCTGTCCTCCCTCTGCAAGCCTTCCTTTACACCTGACCCTTTGCACACTTATCGCCTCACCCGTTGCTCTCGACGCAGCTCCCCTCTGCATCTGCTCCGTGTTTGGCCAACGGGAGAAGGGGGAGCCGGCCCGAGTAATGGCCGTGGAATCGGCCCTAATAACATTACAACTTCCGTGAGGGTGGGGAGGGGTTAGGGGTGAGTGAGGCAAGGGAGAAGGGTGAGGCATGTGTGAAGTGTGAGGGCCCGCTGGGGGGGGGTCTGAGGGGTGGGGTGCTGCGAGAGGGGGAGGGGCAGGTGCATCACTAATGGCTTTTTAAAAAGGTTACAGCATGTCGCTCCCTCTTTATAATGGGGCCCTGGCTGTGCTGGAAATGCAATTTCCGGGAAAGATAATGCAAGGAGTGAAGGGCTGTGTGGAAGGGGGGGGAGCAGTGTGTACCTTGTGCTTATGTTCAAGTGAAAGACAGAGAGAGAGAGAGAGAGAGAGAGAGAAAGAATGAAGACGGAGATGAGGGAAGTGAATGGAGAGCGGGGAAGAGAGAGGAGGGGGAGGTGTGAAAAACCTTGGGCGGGGGGTTGGAGGAGGTGTACGTGGGGAGGGGGGTTAACAGATTTTCCCCTCCACCCCCCTCCCCAATGCTCAGATAAAAAGGAGAGGAGACGGAGTGTGAGGAGGAGACAGGTGTAGAGGTACGGGGAATGCAGCGTACATGCTGGAGGGGATACGGGGGGCTATCTGCCCGCGTGTGCGAGCGCATCAATAGTTAATGAAGACATTATCTGCGGACACCGCGCCCCGTGTATCCCCGTGTATCTAAACAAGCATTATCCCTCAACCCTTCAACATCCTGCACGGTTGGTTAAGGCCAAGTATACTAATTAACCCCCACCGCTCCACCACATGGATACGAGCTTCAACTTTGCCCCGATTGAATCTTCCTGTATTTGTTCGATGGGCATCTGTAATTGCTAGTCATGTTCTGAAGGGGAGATTTAAGTGTATACATTATGTTCCTGTCGGCGCCGCGCACTGCGCCTGACGCCGTGGTAACACTTTCAATTTATTTCACACCCTCTGCACATAACACAAAATCAATAACTCACGGTTATGTGTATTTTCATTGAGTCAGCCCGTAGTAGTTCTGCCTGAACAATTATAATTTAACTAAATTAATATTGTGCTGACATCTGGTGTCTGTGCATGTGCGTGTGTTTGGTGTGTGTGTGTGTGTGTGTGTGTTATTATTTTTCATGTAAAAAGAAAAGAAAAAAAGAAGAGCGAGGAGAATAAGAGGCAGAGCAGTGAGGAGCAGGAGCATAATAAGTTGCTCTACACCTGCTCTGTAGCTTCTTATTCTATACAATACCAGCAACACACACACACACACACACACACACACACACACACACACACACACACACACACACACACACACACACACACACACACACACACACACACACACACTCTCCTCCCCTCCCTTCCACGTCTCTGTCTGTCCCATCATGACTCATCCTGCTTGTCTCCCCCCTCCTCTCCTCCACTTAACCACGATGATGACATGTGCGACTTCCTCAATGGAGCGCCTCAGCTGACTGCGCCTCACCTCCAAACTGTCAGGGGAAACTGATGGCCCCGTACCCGCAGCACCTGCTTTTAGAAACAGGTCCCGTATCCCGGCAAAGGCAGACAGGAGACAAGACGGAGTGGGGCTGGAATTTGAGATTCGGGTGGGAATGCCCCGTCGTCTGGTTTCTTATAGATTTTCTGCAGCGGCTCTTTTTGCGTTCCTCCTCATCTGCCACCTGCTTGCTTGCACTGCTGTAATAAAAAATAAAATGTATACAGGGATGAGAATATAAATCGACACCCACAGCTACATTTGAGATTGAAAATGAACTACATTTTTGCATTACTTTGATGTGATCCACTATTCACGCCATGTGGGGTTTATACCTTTTGTCCATGACAAACACACAACTGAAATAGAATGGTATTAATAGTGAAAAGATAACACATTTTATAAGATAAGATAATCCTTTATTAGTCCCACAGTGGGGAATTTTGCAATTATACTGTAGCGGTGGCAGATATACCATCTGAATATCTTTGTCATTTGAAAAACAATGGGTCCTTTATTTCAGACAGAGTTGGACAAAAGCTGGTTTCCCATTTTAAGCTGGCTGCTGTCAGTTTTACAGTGTTAGCAGATTTGATCAGCTATAGCTAGCTAGCTAATTAAGCTAACGTTAGCTACATGAGCTGCTGGCTCTGGCTAACTCTTTCATCTTTTTTTAACCGTTGACACGTTTTAAGTTTTTAAGTTTTTGTAAGTAGCATAAATGATTAAAGACTGTGGAATAAAGTCACACTGTATTGCAGTGTGTTATGACATCCAGAAAATATAAGATCAGGGCCTGTTCAACATAGTTTCAAACAGCATATTTTAAGCTTTAAGATTACAAGAGAAAAGACTTTTAGCATGATGACTTAAAAAACGATATGTCCGGCAAACTTAATGCTATCTTCTGTTAAAATTGTGCTGGGGTAGCCTGAGTCTAAACTGACAGAGCTAAACATTTTAGCTTAAACTCTGTTAGCATCCATGGCCTGTGTCCAACAGTGATAAAATACTAACACAGTGCAAATTGGGAATCGGGCTTATTGAAAGTGTTGTAATGCAAGTTTTAACCCCAAATTAGTTTGTGGGTTACAAGTTCGGATAGCCTCGCAAGTAACTTGGAACTCATATGCTACCTTACCATAGGTAGTAGCTAGTTAGCTGGACATACTAACAATCACAGCTTGCGTTAGAGCAGATAAACACATGGTTTACTCCATGTCATACACTTTTACTCGTGTTTTTGGTATAGTAAAGACACAGTCAAATGTAAAGATAGAGTCTCTCTACATGTACCACCATCTTCATTTAATAGTGCTTTGTCTTTGTGATCCTCTTCTACACCACTCACAGTAATGCACTCAGAAAAAGACTGTAATATCAGACATTTTCATTTGCACAGAGGCAGAATATGATTACTCTCCAAGAAATATCACTCCCATCTTATTCTCTGGTGATTTTTTTCTATGTGGATTCTTCCCCTCGCACGTACCTTCATTCACAGTCTGTCAAACCACTCAGCACTAAGCTACTGGAGCGTTTGGTCACACTGATCACGTTCACTTCTCTTACCAGTGTGCTGGTTGAAAATAAAATAACCGAAAATTACCAGAAAACCCCTGCGATTGTAATGCAGGGAGGAACGCGATGGAATTAAAATTCCCACCAAACTAACAGAGGGAGTGGTGCTGCCCACACTAATGAGGCCTGTACGAGTGAGAAAAAAAAAAAAAAAAAAAAAAAAACAGGCAGAAAGACGCTGCAGGTGGGATTTCACCGAGGAAACAGCGTCAACCTTTGAACCTCTCTGACTGGGATGTTTGGTAATCGTTTAAATTCAGTCAAGCAGAGGTTTTTCAGGAAATGCAGGTGCGTCTCTCGAAAGTCTGCAGAATTGAGCCGGCTGCAATTAAGTGTCAGCTGCACTGTAAGGTTTCTTTGATCCACTTTTTCAGCTTCATCCCCGTGATTCTCTGTGTTTTATGGCTGCAAATTCCCCCCAAAAACGAGTAAAAAAGACAGTGGCTGAGAGAAATCGAGCATGCAGAATGAATATACAGAAATGTATATGTAATTCTTTCCATTATCTGTGACATTAAGAAAATGGAGCTGATTACGTCTCATTAGCGTACACAGGTGCACATCTTCTTCTTCATTTCATGACACAGCTTGAGAAATCTCTCCGTGTGAGATGTTCTGATAAGATGAGTGCTGGGTTGGCTTTGTGTTTCTGTAGCCCCCTTTTCAAAACATATACAAGTACATGTCTGTGATGTGCGTTGCCATCTTGTGGATTTAACCTGCAAATGCATAACCGGGACAGGAAGAGTCATGTAGATGATCCTAACAGGCAGTATGTTAGAGAGTCAGCGGACAGAAAGTTAATGAATGATGCTTTTTACCTTTTAAATTTCTTGTGCATGGGTTTTAATCTTGTTGTTCCCTAACCTGCATAGATTACAATTTAACTCTTTTTCATAACCGCAAAGGAGGGTTATATTATGTTGCATATTCAATATGCTGCAATATTAAAATCTCTCCTAATATTCCTGCTTCACTACCAATATTCAGATCCATTTACAGGGTGTGGTGGGTATATACTTATTAAACCACATGATGGCAGTGCTGAGCCTATGACAGTGAGAGGAGCGCTGCTTAACCCCACACATGGAGGGTCAGGACGGTGAGTATTTCTGTTTTTAGTTTCTATTCTATTCTAGGCTCATTCTGTAGGTCTTAAAATGCCGCTCCTGTGAGATTCCCAGTCATGGAGAGTACTATATAATGAGAAAATAACCTTGAAGATGTCATTATCAAGTGTAAGATGTGTTTTTGGAGCCTGATACATTCTGAAATCGGACGAAAGTTAGAATATATTGGCCACTGCTGCATGGATTTTTACCTTTTCAAAAAAAAAAAAATCTGCTTCTTTACTTTATACTCTGCAAATCACTGGAGCACCCCACCAAATATCCATTTGATATAACTTTATACTTCTACTTCACTCCTTTTTACCCCACTACATTCTTTTGACAGCTACGGTTACAAGCGACCTCACAGAAGAAAACCGTCTTACCTTTTAGGCTTGCTGTAAATTGAGGCAACTTGTCATGTGTCAGATGTCAAGATCTACCGCAAGCAAAGATTTACTAAAAAAACAAATATGTTAACATTTCACGAAGAACAAAAAATCCATGATTAGAGTGGAAGTAAAGACTGAGAGAGAGAGATTATTTCCTCCTCCGTTAATCATTTTACAACCCTTCAGATTAATCATGTGACACCAAACCCCTAAACCAGTGGACTGAACTAACAATAACGTCACGTAAATAATCTCAAACTAGCTCCATCTCAACCAGCTACAACGGAAAAATGCTGCTCACTAATTGATGCATCAGTATTAACAATCTATTAAGGTCATATATACAACAAGCACTTCCGTATATTTTATATCTTGCTGCTAAAACTGTTCTGCACTTTCTTAAGGTAGGATTGTAATATTAGTACTTTTACTTTCGTAACAGATCTGAGTACTCATTCCAACAATGATAATAATAGTAATAGTGTTTTGAATTGAAACGTAAAGGAGCTGAGCGACTTTTGAAAAGATCATAATCAATACAGCAGGGACCGATATATGACTTTTCGTCACTAGTATGGGTCAAGTTAAAAAAACACTGGGTCCTACAATTCCCATAATGCAACCAAGAGCATCTTTTTATTGTGCAGCATTGGCAAGTATTTAAAAAATCCAGAATGCTTAATAAATAAATAAAGAAACAAGCACTCAGATGCTGCCCTTTAGAGTCAGCGTTGATGAACCCAGCTACGTTCTGATTGGACAAAAAAAACAAAACACAGAGCCACCGGCACACACACGCACAAGATCCCACCAATGACTCCATGAATACTTTAACAAAACACACACAGCTGACAGCTTTTCTTATTGCAATATCCATTTATTGTTCTCGTCACACAAATCTTTACAAAACAGAGGGTTTGCTGCAACAGGATCAAAGGAAACGTGTCTCTCCCTCAGAGTTGCAGATCTGAAGGAGTCTGGTGCTTTTTTTTTAATTTAACGTCAGTCAACCGCACCGTATTTGTTCTTTGATTTAAAACTGGAGTTGCTGCAGACTTCAGAGGGAAGGAGAGCTGCAGTGTTTGACGGTTTAACCGGAGGACAACGTTATTCTGACCTGAAGACAATCAGACTCTTTTTCTGAGTGTTTTTTTCTCTTTTGGTGCTTGCATCTCATTGGAGCATTCCTTGTGCTAAAGCAGCGCTCACACAGTGAACACTGATTCAGATAACAACTGACTGCAATCGGCCCAGAGTCGCTGAGGTTTTGGGTGGATGAGAAGCTTGCACTGAAAACACACATTTACAAGCTGTCAATGTTATGCACTTAATATTCTGTTGATTTCCCTTCCGTTAAGGCATTTCTGCTTCATCGGGACATTGAGGGCTGGAAAGCAAAGAGGACAGATATGTCACAATGGGACGTCATGCAGCAAAGGTCATGACTCTGACTCAAATTCACAACTTTGCAGGTGCGTGGTATTTGTGCGCTGACTCGTCAGAATGTCACAGTTTTTATTTGACGAGTTAAAGTTGAAGATGCTTGGCGGAATCTTATCTTCATCTTTCTCACGCGAGATAACAAACCTTAACGTACACTGGATAATGTGTGAGGTTCATTCAGCACATACTCTTGATGGTTGTGCTTCACATATAGCCACATGTAACGGTCGTGGCTCTGCAGAAATATCAGAACATCAGCTAAGAAACTTCCCGGCTCAGAGAGAAGTCCCCAAAATGACTTTTTCACGTATTAAAAAATTGTAATAAATGTGGACATGAATGCAACTTTTTTTTTTGTCACGTTCACGATCTTATGTCAGCTCACCCAGCCAAATGAGGACGCCAACAAAACTAACAGAACAATACAACATGGATATTAAAGCAGCATTAAGGGATTTTTGTTCAGGACGTGTTTTTAGGACGACTATCTTGTGCTAACTAAATTTTCCAAAATGTGGGGTCTCCCTAGACATCCAACCAAACCACACGGTTTTTAGATTCAAATTTGTAAAGCTGTACCAGTCAATCATGGTAACACCAACTGCGTGACAAGGTAACACATTGTTTCACGTTAACTGCGTCGGTCTCTGAAAACAGAATGCTTGTCGGGTTCGGGTCGGTCTCGGTTACTACTCTCTAGGACTCGACTAACTTAGCGGCTAAAGAGCCAGATATTATTCTCAGGAGTTGATGGGAATGCTGGATAGCAAATATTTTTGACGGGTGTCCAGAATCACGACTCCAAATGAATGCTAATGTGTCCGCTTGACGTGTTGTGTTCACAGCTTGTTCCGCAGAATCACTTAGCGCTGCTATAACATGTGGTATTACTGTTAGCTCCCATATGCTAGCTTTGTCGACTTCTACGCTGGGCCGTCTGAGCTGAACACAAGAGCATGAATGTGTCCGGAGATTTGACATGAAAAATAATTCATGTCCACTGTTTATGCTCCCATGACAACTCCAAACAGAAAGTGCTTTGAGTTCATAACCCAATGAACACACAGCATCTTAAAAACTGTGACTTTTAAGTTGTTTCAGTGGGCAAATGAGTGAGTCACCCATCATGTGTGTTTTCAAACCGCTCCAGTATTCAGAGTGGTTCAGCACCTTCACACACACTGATCTCTATCATAGCAATACATACAAGCCCCCCCCAAAATATCTAGACTTAGTGTTGGTGATGTGTAAAAATCACACTCTCAGTACAAAAGAAGAGTTATGTACAATATCATACAAACAGGTTTTAGTGTTAGAAAGAGGATTAAGGGACGTTCAGCAACAACTACATGTGTGTGTGTGTGATTGTGCATGTGTGTGCTTTTGAAGGTGTTTGAATATGCTTGTGCTCTGTGAAACAGGACTTTACTCTTGCGTGTCTGTTTTATGTGTGTGTGTGTGTGTGTGTGTGTGTGTGTGTGTGTGTGTGTGTGTGTGTGTGTGTGTGTGTGTGTCGTCCAGCAGAGGGAAACATTTCAGAGCCCAGTGATGGTATTATAGTCAAGATAGCACAGAACCTAAACAAAGGTTGTAAAAAAAGATGTGTGGGGAGAGGAAGAGGAAGGGCGAATATAAAAATAATAATAATTTGAGTGTGCAAATCAAAGTCAGCAAAACTGTCACGCCACATGGAGTGCTCACGGCAACCACACAGTATGTACATGTCAATAAATAAATTTGTTAATAAAATCTCAGAAATTAATCACAATAATTACATGACTCGGACAGTTCGTCGCATTGTTTTTTTGAGAAAGAAATTCCGGTTCTGGGTGAGCGATGCTGTGCAAGAGTGAAAAAAAAAAGAAAGAAATCAGTCGGCATCACAGGAAGTGTTTTGTATGAAAGCTCCTCGTCTCAGAAGAATACAAAACTGAACAAATATTTGCTCCCGAACGTGATGCACCTAATTTGCCAACCTGCAGTCGGCAGCTTGTCTTTGTCTTATCAAATGTGTTTTCAAATCAGTTTTCTTTTCTTGTTTTTTTTGTTGGCAAAGTTGCAACCATCTGAGTGAAGAAAAAAACCCACAAAGAAAATAGCCAAGTGGAGATCTTGTCTGTGCTTTCATCCTGTTTGCTATTGTCTGGTGCTTCTGCTGAGAGAAATGAAATGGATTCTTTGATCTGAGTGAATCACATGTGTAGCTGACAAGGGCACTGCTACTCACACTACTGTGTGAGTGTGTGTGTGTGTGTGTGTGTGGTGTGTGTGTATATGGCTTTGCTAAAAGGATGTTTTGAAGGGTAAATCTCAGCAGCACACGCATCCTTCAGTGGGCTTCTTTGGTCCAACACGTCCCGTCCTGACAGCAGACATGGAAGATGTCCTGGGAGTCAAAACGCGGAGTTCCCCTGTCACGTTTAGCCTCCTTCGAACAGGTGAGAATTTGTTCATGACGTTGTTTAAAAAAAAAAAAGCAGTGGACATTCTCAGTGGTCACAGTTTGATGTGTTTTTCCTCTAAAGAACACGCCACTGAAGACAAAAGTGAGCTTCACACGACTGAGTTCATACAAAAACAAAAGTCTTATTCAAAAAGGAAGATGTTCCTGTCTCTGTACTGAATGTCCAGTAGAGAAAAAAAGTTTTTGAAGAGTTTGCCTATCGGTTCCCCGGGGTTTGAGAGGGCAGCGGGATGGTGTGTGTGTGTGTGTGTGTGTGTGTGTGTGTGTGTGTGTGTGTGTGTGTGTATGTGGATCGTGGAGCGGTCTAGACCTGCGTGGAGTAGGAGCGGTGCAGCGTCGTGTACCGGCCGGCCGGATGGGCGGCGCAGTGCGGCGAGTGCTGCTCCGGCTGGTCTAGACTTCGCTGGAAATGGAGCGAGACGGTATGAGGACATCGGGGGTGGCGGGGAACCGATAGGGCTGATGGTCATGTGATCTCGGTGAACGGAGATCCCCGCGGAGTCTGCAGGGGAAAGAGAGGAGTGAGAAAGAGAGAGAGAGAGAGAGGATGGGGCAAAGAGGAAGGCGAAGGAGAGAGAAAGAGAGAGAGAGAGAAAAAGTGAAGAAAAGAATAATCAAGAGCGATGCGCGGGATGAGAGGGGGGTGGGGGGGTAACACAGGTGAAACCGAGCAGGAAACAGAAATAAGGGCGACAGATGACGGAGATAGTGGGGAGTGGCGATGGCGGGGCGGAGTAAAGGGTTCAAGGTTGGTTAGAATGGTCGGACGTAGGCGTTGTAAGGTGGGGAGGAGAGTGCAGGATGCTGGAGGAGAGTGAGGGACAAGGGGGAGCAGATTGAGAGGAGAGAGGCAAGGTGGGAGACAGAGGAAAAGAGGCAGTCAGGTGAGGGTTAGTGACGGAGACAGACCACAGAGGAGGCGACACATCTCCCTAAAACACTCGCGAGATAAAAAAATCTTTTAGAAGATTGTTAAACTGTCGAGGGAGGACAGTTTTCCATTTGCATTACATCAGAATGGTAACTTACACCTCGAGTGTGTCGGCCAAAAACTGCTGAGGCACCCCAAAGAGATAGTGGAGATAGTTGGAGCATGCATACGTGGGGATTTGATCTTTGTTTTGGGAGGGGAGGTGGGAGGTGGGAGGGGGGACAACGGATTCGAGGTAAGAGACAAGGGGTGCGCATCTCAGCCCCTCGTTAGTGAGCGCAGGCGTGCCTCGCACCCACCCCCGCCCCTTACCTGAGGGCCACTTAACTTTTCGAGTGGACTCTCCACGCAGGGCAGCGTCACCATCGGCATGCCCAGTACTGACTCTGGGCGCTGGGGTCGCAGCGGAGGAGGACTCGGCAGCATCTGCTGGAAGCTGTTGATCACGCAGGTCACCTGGAGGAGAGGGGGACAAGGTGAGAGGGTTGGAAGGAGGAAGAAGGAGAGATGTGTGCGAGGGCGGTCTCGTTTATTTTTGCCTAAAGCAAAAAGCAGAGCCAACTTTAGCCTGAAACACTAGCATTCCCAGCTATTTAAATGCCAGATTACCTGTTAAGGATTGGAACGTCCATCCTATGGGGGTTAAGATGCTAATATATCAGAATTTATAGTTAAAATATGGGCTTTGTCTTACTCTCTATTTAGTTTAGGGGACCATATTACTCTGGCAAATCCTGCGAAACTTGAATAAGTTGTACATTTTTATTTTAGTAATAATACTATACTATAATACTTTGGCGAACTGATTCTTACCTGAAATACAAGGGACCTGGGACATGTAGCTTTAACCTTGAACTTTTAGCACTATTTTATAAAAAAGAATCGGCAGGAAACACTTAAAAAGTCAGCTGGAGACGAATTTTCAACAAACTCTAGAGTTTCAGCGTACGCTTGATGATCAAATATGCTAGCAACAGGCATTGTTTCCGCCAACTAATTCCACGGTTGAGATAAGAAGCCTTGTTTGTTTTTGTCTTCTGAGAAATCTTGAAGCCCTGCTGTTTAAAAACGGCTAAGAATTGAGTGAGTGAAACCCGCCACGTTTTTTGACTTCCTGTCCAGTCTAGACTCTCACCAAAAACACAGCAATGGCTCCCCCGGTGAAGAAACCCGCCAAAACGTCAGCCCAGTGGTTGCGGTACTCGGACACCCTGACCACGCCTACCAGCATGGCCAGACAGAACAGGGTGAGGCTGATGGTGGGCTTGGTCAGCCGCGTGCCTTTGGTCTTGAACACCAGCGTCACATACATCTGCAGAGCGGCACACGGGAGGGAGCGCACAGAGGGAGTACAACGAACAGAGGAGGCAACACAAGACACACAAGCACGTATACGTCATTACAACGTGACTAGGTTTTTCAAAACACAAAGAAAACAGAACTTAATCTTCTAATTCTAACTTACTATTCTTTACTGAACAATAATTTTGGATATAAAGTAAATGCAAAGATGAGAGTGGATACAGACAGACTTTGATCTAGTTGGCACCAAAAAAGGTAACGATTTGAAAATGTTTCAGAATTAGCAAAGTTCATACTTATACTGAGTCTTTATGACTCCAATTCTTTAACATACAGAGATAAGAAGAAATTTCAGGGGTTCTGGAATGTATACTGGGTTGCTAGCTAGATACAGCTGAAGTCTTGGTACCTTAAAGGCTTTATGTTGCTTATCAGTCATCACTTCCTGTGCACTGAATATATATAATAATAATAATAATAATAATAATAATAATAATAATAATAATAATAATAATTAAGCATTAGTATATACCACCAGACTTCTGGATTATAGGTAAATTGAATGAGCAGGGGCAACGTTTGGGGCTCAAATATCGGATGTTCAACGCTCTTATCTGATGCGGACTGAATCTGAAATCCAAACACGTTAAGTCCACTTTGACCAAATAAAAACTTACATTGATTTTAAAAGTAAAATTGAAAAGTAGGAAGTAAAGTTGGAAGTAGGAAAATACTCTTCCTTCCTTGCAGAGAGAAAGATGAGACACTCTCGTGTCTAAATATGAAGCTATAGCCAGCAGCCGGTTAGCTAAGCTTAGCATTATGACTGGAAACGGTGAAACAGCTACCTTAGGTCTGTCCAAAGAATGGAAATGGGATGTGTTGTTTATTTTAGCTTGTTGCCTGATAATCTCACAGTGACAACAAGACTCCTGGCCAAGAAAAAGTCCTGCACATAACCGCACTTAAAAACAGAAACTGTTGTTTTTACACTTTCATTTTTTTGTATGACTTACCCAAACGATTCTTCATGCTAAGCTAACCTAAATGTCTGCAGCTTCATAATCACGGTGTAGGCATGAGATTGGTATCAATCTGCTTATCTAACACACGACATTGCTGGTTTCTCAGCTAAATAAGTGAGTTAAGTACTTCAAGCCCATAGAATAAAGTGAAAACGTGAAGACATCAGTGCAGGATGAGCCTTCAGAAGAACAGAGCATCTCCGTGCTCCAACATACCACTGTGTACACAGCGGAGTAGACACTCAGCGCTGCGTCCTTGGACGGGAAGGATTTCCGCGCAGACATGACGATCAGCGGGTTGCCCGTGCAGGCTCGGCGCTCCGCAATGTACTGCATGGTGGACTGGCAACCCAGCGCCGTGTAGTTTGGCCGACAGGCGGACAGGAAGTGGGGCGTCTGGTTTCCTGTCACCACCTGGCCGGCGTTGGCGAAGATGGTGGTGGTGAACAGGCCGAAGGCGTAGACGCCTGGTGCAGGAGAAGAGCACCGAGGAGAGTTGAAGGAGAAGAGAAGCACATTAGATGTTTGAATGATATCAACACATGTTAACAGCGCTGCAAGATAAAAAAGTTTTCCCCTTCCTGAAATAGCACCAACACATCATTATCAGCTGAGGTGTGAAATTGCAAAAAGAAGCCTCCACCTCAGCTGATTCAGCTCGGGATGCAAATTTGCAGGCTGATTGATATTCACAAGTGTCTTCCTGCCGTGATCTTGAATATCTTACCTCGAAGATTATATCGCAGTTCATCATCCAATTAACAGCTACATGCGCAACCTCTAGTTGACAAACTCTCAAGTGTAGCGGCTCACGTTCTGACAACCTTTTTCTTTCGTGTTGTTTTGGTCTTTTTGATTTTGTCTCTCGCTCTTTCTCTAAAAAACACACACCTAGACAGCAAAGTGCCGTTAAACGGGCCTGTAAAGAGCAGAGGTGCTGAGTGATACAAAACAGGGTGTTCACCTAGGAATCGTATTATGCGTCTCAGCAGGGGGTTGAAGTAGCAGCAGTCTGCAGTGACAATGGTCTTCTCCTGGGTTCCCTCTGCCTTAGTGAAGAAGGCACACAGCTCTCCAACAAGAATCTGTGCACACAAAGAAAACACAGACCTGGTGGTTAAAAACTTTAGCACAGAATACCATTAGTTGACACATCTGGTACACTGAATTTATCGTATCTGAGTTACCAACGGTATCACGGCCATGCTCCCACACACCGCTGCAACAAAAATCAAACACACCCTTACACACGGTGAGGTCAACGGTCAAGATCGGCACAGAAACCCCTGACACTGCTGGATGGTACATGAGTAAAAGAGTGCTGATGGTACCAGCTGCTTATCTTATCCTCACAGGAATCTTTTTTAAATTGAATGGGATCACATCCCGCTAAACATCAGCGTGGTATACTTGTCATTACAAGCGTGTTAGCGTGTCTTTTGTGCGTTTAGCATTTAGCTCAAAGCACCACTGTACGATGTACATACAAACAGCTGCTAGCATGGCTGTAGACTCTTTGTCATGTTCGTTAATTATAAACGGATATAACAAATACATTGCCATACACTGATATCGGGCCGATACTGACTTAAATAGCTGAATCAGATATTGGTTAAAACATAGCTGATCTTTTCAATTTTATGTTTAAGCAATTATACATTATATATTGAAATTTGTATTCCTGTTTAATCTTTAGCCAATTTGTTGCTGCGTTAAAAAAATGTTTACACTTGAATTGTAGTTCCTGTTTATTTTGTGTCAATGTAATATTTCAATAATGCATAACAATTTGGTAGTTTTATATCTATTGATTTATTTTTCACATTTTGTTTTGCAAAGTTAGGAAAGCAATATCCAAGACTGATGTTGCCTTAGACATAAAATAACTATCCCAGTCAATTCAACACAGTTGGGCATACAGCTTATTGATTAATCACTGATATCTAATCGGTACTCGGTATCGGCCGATACCCAAAGTCCAGGTATCGGTTTCTGGACTAAAAAAGTCAGATTGGGGCATCCTTACCTTTAAGTATATAGCTTAAATTACAAATGACGGCACAGTCAGTAATAAATGGCATGGAAATTACACAGATGAAGAAACCAAACATATATAAGAAATAAATGAAATACTACAAAAAGTATCCTGCACAGTGTAACTCACATAAGGGAGGAGGACAATAAACTCAAAGTGCTAACATTATCCAGTTGTACACAGAGGAATCATTTGACCACTATCAGGACTGAATTTGGGCATCACTAATGATCTCTCAGCGCACAGAGCAAACAAATCTAATTAGACTTAATCATCATCTGTTTTATTAAGCATGGACTCCCTGCTTGTGGCCACATGGAGATTTACCAGACTCACTGCAGTCTAGAAAAAAATTCTGTTATCAAAAAATAACAGCCCACTGTTGTTGGAAGTTCGCAGTTTTGGTCAGGTGATTGAGCTCAATTCAGTCCCTGAGAGTCTGAACAGCGGCACCTCTCCAGACTGATGGTCCCTTAATGGACTGCAACTGTGCGACTCATCTGTATGAGAGCGTAGAGCTCTTAGAGACGCTGGCACAGTCTAAAACAAAATGGGTCCCTAAATGAATGACCATCTCAGACAGAGAAATACGCTTAATCTTAAATCATCCTTACAGTTTCCGTGCTCTGCTGTGACAGTAGTGGGACCAACATAAACGCTGACCCTGATCCTAAAAAACTCATAAACCTCATTCTTCCTCTTTCCATATTTGAAATAATCTCTGATTTATCCCCCACAGTGAAGCTGTAATGCTGTTGTCGCAGGAAGGAAAGCAGGAGGAAGTGAAAGAACTACTGTCCAGAAAGAGAAAATTGAGAAAGACAGAGCCAAAGAGATTAAAGTGATCATGTTTTAGCCAAGTCAAATGAGGTAATAGCATGCAGGGGCCCAGTCGGTGCAGCAGTGACTGTGAAGTGCATGCCCGGTCGAGTGCCTTCTTTCATTAGTGAAACACAACCCTACTGGGTGCTCCATGGCAACCATTCAAACAGTAATAGGAGCCTGAAATCAAAGCTGAGGGGGGTTTAATCAGTAGCTTCAAATCAGAGGTGTAAGGGGCACCGTCGCACTGTGGACAACCATTTACGGGCCAATTAAGGGCAGCGTGGCGGCTGTTTCCATGGGGACTGTGGAGGGTTTGAGCTTGTGTACACAACACAATGTGAGATAATGGAACTGTGCTGTCACTCGTGGACAAGTGCTCTTGAACACTTTGCCTCGGGCCAAACTGTAACGCAGTGTCTATTAGGCCTCTGTGCCCTTCTGGTCCATTACTGTTGTTCAATATGAATGCTTAATCTGTGAATATTTGATTGGCCTCTTGAGACAGTCAATCATATGGTCCCTTCATAGAAATAGAATAGGAGTAGAAAAATATTGAACTCTTTGCCATAGTCATTTGACTAGTACAAAAGGAAATGTTGTTTGTTGTTATGGCGACACATCAGTTGGGCTTATTTGGGTTAAGTTTGTCGCACATTGCTGGGAAAAGAGTGGACGCTTTAGAGAAGGACAGCTGGCTAGTTAGCTTGATAGCTTGCCCTTCTCCAGAACAATGGGGGGGTCGGCGAAAGGAATGTTAGACCCAGCCCGCTGTTGGCAAGCTAGTTAGCTAGCCAGCTTTTAGCTAGTTTGCTAGCTAGCTAGTTAATTGGTTCGGAAAATGTGCTGAACAAAGTTGACATTCATTGGGCGATAGCAATGTGCTTTTCTACCCTGAGACAAGAGTGTGGCGGTAGTTTTAAAATTGTACAAATGTACTCTGGCTCTATACGCTATACGTTACTACTCACCTGCACGTTTTAGTCAGTACTGCAAAACCTCACCTCAAAGACTACCCTTCTTGTCCTAAGTCGGTTTAGTTTACTGTAAATGGAAGTTAGGCCGCTATAATGGACACAATACACATAAAAATGTCCGCCGCTTCGACCATACTGCTTTGTTGACTTAAATGGCAATGTCCGTTCTACTCCTATTTTATTTCAATATTAGCTTTCAAAATCAACACTCAACTCCACCACTTCTGACGTTTAATTTAAGGGGCTTGACGTAGATGATCTTCATCTTTTTATTTTGTAACAAACAGGATTTTAAGATCTCCGTCCACACATGCGTTTCAGCATCGTTTTCGAAATTATGTTCGTCCAGACTTGCGCCCCTGAAAATCACGTGACTATTCACGTACACTGGGCATGCGCGTGCCGGTGTAAACAGGAAGTACATTGGTTGCTTGGTTACAGATAATACGATTACACTACTCTTGATACTCGTTGTGCTTGATACTTAAGAACTTCCTCTAAAATCTTCCTCCATGAACTCAAACAGACACATTTCGTGGAAGTTTTTAGAAGTTTTATTTTCAAGCTTAGTTACAACACTGCAGGTCTAACTCTATCTCTCCCACACAGACAGCAAATGTACTTTAAATGAACAGTCATTAAACAAAGTTTACTAGATTATGGGTCCATACATTTGGTCAACACAAGTTTCGCTAATCGCTCCAATAACGGCTGATTCCAGCTGAAGCCAAAGAACCGGGAATCCCTTCCGGGTTGCCATTGATCACCTATGTTCCCCTGGGTCCTAAGTCCCTACATGCTTGAACATCTATGTACAAACACGTGTAACAAATACCACATTATCCATGTTGAATTAACCTGGTAGTCGATCGGTATCAAGGCTGTTGTTGTTGTTCTCTTCCGGAAAAGGGTCACGTAGTAAGGGTTTGATGAATCAGGGAATGACACGTCATTACTGCTAAGAACCAATCAAGTAGCGAACGCCGGTGCCTACGTCATCGTTTTCGGACTTCTTCGTTTTCCGTCATCCACACTATCATGAAAAACGCGGCGTTTTCAAACTGATCCATCCTCGGGAGCGTTTTCAAATGTATTTGTTTTCCGCTGTGTAGTGTGGACGCTCGGTGCAAACGCAGAAAAATATATGCGGATTCATTTGAAAACGGGTTAGTGTGGATGTGGCCTAAAACTATGAGTTGTGAATGAGATTAGCTAATTTAATTACACAAATTAACAATTCGAAGTGAGTTGATTTAATACAATGTAAAAGAGTTTTACAACATCTCTGTTAATCAAACTTTTTCACATTTTTATTGATCCCTGGGCTGTTCTCGACAGAAGAAATTCTTAGTCAACTAACACTCATACAATTTCTTCAACTACACATTAGTTGAGTCAATTGACTGACACATTTGTAAAACTGAGTTTCTCCACAAAGAATCGGGCAAAAGCACCACTTTAAATCTTGTGTTTACCAGATATGCGCTCATGAATATCTTGGAAATAAGGAATTCAGTATGAAAGCACATAAACTAAAACTAAAAAGACAGAATAGTCAACTGATCGATTGGAATAAGAGCCCTTTGTCGGGCGGTTGATGACCGTCACTTTCTCTGTGGATAACTAGATTACCATGTTCTGTGCTTGTGATCCATATCCAGTATTGCTGATGTATGTAAATGCAGATGATTTGTGGTATGCTCAATTTGACCTTCAAGTTTTTTAAATTGAAAGCATTTGATCACAAGAAAAATGTATTCTGATACTTTCCTAACAACACATTACGTTTCTCCCCCCATCACTTATGAAACCAAACCCTTAAAGATAAGCATAAGAGACTCTGTGGGAGATTAAGTGGAAGAGTGAGAGAATGAGAACACAAAGTAAGAAAGTTGGAGAGTAAAGAAAGTAAAAGGAAGAGAGGAACAGTCAGAGCAGTGATGATGTCGGGGGGGGGGGGGGTAATACTGCAGGAATGAATTATTCATGTGTGGATGGCATCCATGTGAATCATGTAGCGCATTATTTCAACCAACATTTCCTAAATTATCTCTCCCTCCACTGCAGCGGCTCCGGTTCCCTGCCTCTGCCAAGGATTCGTACTTTAATATGACGCAGTTGTCGCTATTGTTCATGGATGAGCAGATTATAATTCCTTGAAATTAAACCGCCCGTCCAGTCCGCACTCCAACGATGCAGGACGATGAAAACGTCCAGGACTCGCCGGTGATTTCTTGAAAATAGCAAGATTATCTTAAAGATTGGGAGGGGAAAAAAAGTGTAGACAAAGACCTGTATTACACACGTTCTCACATGCATGATTTAGGAGCAGAACAAGAGGAAGGAGTGAAAGGAATGAAACACACACACACACACACACACACACACACACACACACACACAAGACCCTATTAATTCTGAGTGTGTGCACATAGCGACGTCACGAGCACAGGGCCCATTTCCTGCTCTGTGTGTGTGAGTAATCAGATCTCGATTTGTGTCAGTGGGTATTAGTCAAATGTGAGAGTGCATTCACACTGGCCCTTCTTACGAAACGCGTGTCAATTAGAAGACGACGAATTTGGGGATGGATGTTTTACTCAGAGCGATGAGATGAATGAGGAGGATTGCGATGATAGAGAAGGAATAAAAGAGAGCGGGAGGGATGGAAGGAACACACGACAAAGAGGAACAAGAGGGGATTATGATCTCAACAAGATCTGTTAAAGTTAATGGTGAATACATAGGATTTAACACCAGCTTTAGTGGTTTGCTGCTTGTAGTCATCGGTGGTAATGATAAAGTCGATTTAGCTGCAAGGACAAGTCAAGCGTCTTGGAATGAGCCTGAATGATTGCACATGCAGAAGATTGCACCCATTAGCATTCCCTTCTACAAATAGCAACTGACTCCGTTCAGCCCGTGTTAGGGACCAAATACAGTGGACAGATGAAAATATAATGTATGCTTGACTCTGAGCCATTACATAAAAGGAACCAATGCTGCAAGAAGAAGAAGAAGCCAAATGGTCTACTACTCCATCCACTTTTTACATGTCTCTATTGCTTATTTATCTTTTCTTCTGGTAAACGTTATTATGTAAGGCCAACAATTCATTGTTTATAAAGATGATTTCACTGTGTGAAGATGAAAGGTACTAAATGGACAAAGTGGCAAGTGGCCATGTCTTAAAGGGAGACACCCAGGGGGGGAAATAAATGTAACTATCACTACAAAACTCTCTAGTTGATTACTTACAGTAAGATACTTTTTTATGCAAGTGTTCTGAAAATTGTGATAAAAGCAGGTTCAAAATTCTGGTTTCATTTTGTTGACATAATGGAGTCAATGGTTTTTACAGAGAGACTATTCTCTTTGTATCTTTCCAAAAATCTGATTTTTTGTCAATAGACAATCCATGTTTTTAGGAAATCAACTGTTCTATAAATCAGGCTATAAATGATTTATGAACAAACCCCTCTGAAAAGACCTTCAGAATATAGATAATAATGAAACTGGAAAGTTCTGTGTATGTTGCTATTACTGAAGTTGAGATTTTTGGCTCAGAGTGAGAAAAAAACTTTAGAGAAAGATATGTAAAATGGACTACATTTTGAAGACACTACAGGTGAATTAAAAAAATAACCAATGGACATTAACATGAATCTTCCCCAGTTGATTACGTACATTGAAATGGTTGTTTTCTATATAACAGGAAAATGTTCTGTTTAAGTATGGAAACCAGGCATTATCTGATGCTAACTTTTGGTGAATTTAGGAGAAATCAACAGACGCAAATACAGAAAGTATTAAAACAAACACCTAAATGTGTATTATGGATGTTTTCTTTCCACTAGTCTGAAAGAAGACACATTATGGAAGCCCAAAAATCTCTAAACTGACCAGTGCATGTATTTTGCCTGTAGTGTCTCCTCTTAAGGTCAAAATGTTTATAGCTGGTCCAAAAGTGTCCATCACACTGTAGTGGATTCTAAACTTTAAATGTCAAGAAATACGATCACTCATAAGTGAATTATGGAGCAGTAATGGGCGCCCTTGTCTGGCCTCTAATGAAACCAAAGCACGCTGCATCTCTAGTACTGTACAGAATGAACAGACCACTCTGCGGCCATAAGACCTAATGCTTCTGACATGATTGTGGAGGTTATTCATGTGTAAAGTACAAAGAGATGCCTAGCTGTCACTAGTATCCCATTATCCGTCGTCATCTGCGGCGACCTCAATCTCTGGACAGCGATGTTTGTGTGAGATTTCTTTTTTGGGCTAATGGACGACGCGGACAACGCGGCGCCCGTCTGAGCGCGTCAGGATCACCGCCATCACCTTTACTCACACGTGGCTCTCGCCAGGATTTTAACAGGAGGCCTGAAAACGAGGACGGCGGAGTGTATTTCCATCCGCTGACGTGATGGAGAATGACGGTTGAGGAAAAAAAGACACACGTTATTAGGGATCACGGATGGATGGTCACGCAAACACCGAAACGCAAACACAGATGCATTTGAGTACATAGCTCCTTTTAGAGAGGGATTGCACATCAAAACCACTGTTTGGCCTGCTGAGAATCTGTACTGTCGTCCATGCAGTAGTATTACAATGATATACACTTAGGAGTATAGATTTATTCTGTTTTACAGAAGCAGAAACCTCTTTGTCATTGTGGTGCAGCACCACTAATCCCTCTCTTTACCTCTTACATTGTTCCTTCCCACTGGGAGGAAAAGTAGGTTATACATTCTTTGTCTTTCTGTTTTCCATTTTTATCCAGCTCAGTCGCATGCCCAAAATCTGCTCTGTTACATCGCTTAAAAAAGCTGCATCAAGGGGACTGCAAGCTGTTTAATGTCTCACAGTGTTTCTATCTATTCGGTTTATCTCTCTCTCTATCTTTCTACATCTCTTCTGTAATCCTCCTGATCACAGATCTGGGTTAAACCTGGTGCCACGGACCACAAGCCATTCTGACGGATGGACCAGAATCAGAGAAAGGAGCGGGGGGGAAATACCTGGAATGGTCTGAAAATTCAGGAACAATAGCTTCATGAACCTGGGATTTTTTGCCTGCGTGCTTGTGTGTTGGTGTATGTACTGATCAAAGATACCGCTTTTGATCTAGTTTTGTCAGCAATAGCCATTCACTGTGTTTTACATTCTGTAATTCAATTTAATAAACACTATAAATCACTATAACAAAGTAAAAGGAATACGTTTTTTTGAATTGTTGACTTCAGAGCAGTTTAAATGATTTTTGGGACAGTTGCAAAAAAAATAATAGTCTGGAGCCTTGAAGCTGCTTTAATCCAACAACAAAGTGATCCATATCTGCCAATATGGATCATTGATGATCGACACAAAAAAAAAGTGATCAGAGATCTCTAAAAGTTTTCTCCCTTTGTTCTTTTCTTCGTCTTTCTTTCTTTTTTCTTTTTCCGATCCATAATCGATCCCTGACTCCAGTCCTTGATACAATCCGAACTGTGAGCTTTACGATCCTTTGCACCAATATTTGTATCAGTACTGACTCAACTTTTCCTACAGTACAGCTTCTGATTAAAAGCATTTAACTGGGATAACATGGGATTGCTTTTATTGTGGAGTTGGTGTAAATGTTTATCAAAAATGTGTCTACAAAAAATTGTCCTTTTTCGAATGCTTTGACAACAGATGGTTTGAATATTGCTGTCCAAGGAGTAATGGAACAAGAAGCAGCAGCCAAATGTAGCTGTTGGATGAAGAGCAACTTGCTGCCCTGTAAGCAGACACACCAGTTGCTCTTCTGTTGTATATGTGACTTAGTAGCTGCTCAACAAGTGTTTTCTGTAGTTGGATTGCGCTAACCCCAGGTGTCAGTAAATGAAGGTCACCATTATCGGAGCAGCATTCTACAGAAGAATCAAGGGCAAAAAGTTCGCCCTGATGTTGCCCCTAAACGTCTCATGCCTCAAACTACCATAACAACATATATCTTAACTGCCCCTGCACACAGTAATAACCTCAGGTCGGAACTATAAAGACGGCAAAATGCTCTGGTACAACTAATAAGACATCAAAACTGTTAACATAAAAAACAGAGCACAAAAAGATTCTGTGTAGTTGTCCTTGTGTTTTTTACCCCAAAAATACTGTCCCTGTAAAAGTCACCACATACATTAGAAAATTCGAATTAACATTTCATGATTAATTGTCTGCAGGTCTGTGTTTAAAAATAAACAAAATTTACGACGAGCATTCTGGGAAACTGGTGAAATATTCCCGTCGACTCATTCATCTGTTTTATCACCTTCATTCATCGCAGAACTCTTTAATAACATTCTGCAGAGGTCTTGTGTGAGTGCAGTTACACACAGAAAAAAACACAGATCTGGTTCAGTGGCTAAATGCAAAGATGTTTGAATAGAGGGTGGCGAGCTGGGATTGCCCCCCCGCCTGTTGTGAATGCAGATTTGCCTCGCTGTCATTTATCAGAGACCTCCAAGGTGCTGAGTGAAGCGTTGCAGTCTATCAGCCACGCAGGACCCCTGAGATGTCCCCTCCTCTCTGCCTGACTGAAAATGGATCAAAGCTAAGAAGCAGAAATGACAAACGCTGTTCGGTCTGATCGCATTTCACAGGAATGGGTGACTTCTTGCCAAAACTGCTCGATGGGCAAAAGGACAGCACAAACCCTCGCTCTCTCTTACTTTGTATCTCTCTTGCTACGTTCACTGTACAGCCCATCAGGGTGATGCAACACCCGCCTCGGGCGTAGGGGGATAGGGGGTTGTTTTTGCAGTTGAATACTTTCAAAAATTAGCTTACTCTTTCTGGTTCCCCCAAAGTTGCTTATACACCAGCTTTAAGGTGACAGGAAAAAAGGAAATGTGAGGGAACAGGGAGATAGTTTGATAATGCAAATGTAAAAAAAATGATGTGGTGATGCAATCCTACACTGGCTCTAGTAGGGTGATTACTATCGGAGCAGTTAGATCAGAGCTGTGATTGTGTCCCAGGCAGAGTGGGAGCTGTGCAGACTGTGGTGAATTACTCCATCAGCACCACAGATAGATGGAGCAGATAAAGCCACTTTAAAGTACGGCGAGGAAAACAACACGAACCTCTTCCCTCCGTGAATAGAATCCCTATAGTTTTCTCTCTGAGCTGTGATTTAATCTTTTCTCTTTTAATTTTGGGATGGGCTGCGAGCCTGGTTGTTACATTTATTTTCTCCAATAACGCAACCTTTTCTTGTGAATAGTCGTCTCCCTTCTTATCACATGTTTTTCCTCATTTCCCTTTCCACTGCAGAAGTAAGAACAGAAGTCAAGGGGCAGAAAGCCGTCACCCATGGCAGCGAAAATCACAGCAAGGAGCCAACCCCGCCATCTGTCTCATTAACCTGGGTCAGCAGCGTGCTGGCCTAGATGTGAACGTAGGTCTGGGTTTCAAGAGGGAGACATGGCATGCGGTAAAGTAAAAACAAACAGCAAAGAGGATTGAAAGGCAAAAGCTTAATAGATCGTAAGAGACGGACAGACAAACAGAAAGGCATTGATCCATGTCCGTGCAGTTGTGCGTGAATGTGAGAGTTTTCTGTTGGGGCCGGTGTGAGGTCATGGTTGCTCTGGGTGAGGGCATAGCACAGTTTAATGTTAGTTCACTGACATTATGGCTGAGGATGTGAGGCGATGACAGGACACCTCTGTGACAGCCAGTTAAATGCGTACAAGAAGCTCTGAGGTTAAAGAAAGAACAAATACGAAAAAATATAGGCTCACGGTTCACGGTTAATTACTTGGTAACCACCATTCATTCAAGACAAGGGTGTTCAAAATGTGCATATTATATTACAGAATATATTCTAATAACTGGATTCCTGAAAACTTAAAACTATACAGAATGTCATACAGAACAAAAGGTGGTAAACAGCATAAAGCTTGTTAACATCAGGACTACTCGCAAGGCTAGTTGGTAAGAATTAGCTCGCGCACTAACTGCTAGCATGCTAATGAATTTTTAGTTTTAGTTTATTTATTTAGCACAAGTCAGTCAGTCAGTTTTTTTTTGCTGACTGAATGAATTAGCTTAAAGGGACAGTTCACTTAAAAATGTAAAATACCTTATTTTGTAGCGGTACTTATCAATCTAGATTGTTATTGTTGGAGGGGGCTTGTTTTGGAGATATCGGCTGTAGAGATGTCTGCCTGCTCTCCATTGTAAAATAACTAAATGTCACGAAGCTCAAAAGGCATAAACATTTTTTTTAAATTGAATTTCATGTAGGAACTGAAAGTGAAACATATCGTCATATTTTATTGGAGAAAAGACAAACATCTCTCACACCAAACAATCTAGATTGATAAATAACAATACAAGTGAGAGGAAGAATGTGTATTTTTGATTTGGGGCTGAACTGTCCCTTTAAATTTACAAAGGACAACCTTTTATAGGGCTGTCGTTGGTGCCAATTTGTCTCAGAATATACATTAAACCGGGAGCAATTTCACTCAATAAAGAGTTACTGAAGGAGGGAAAAAGCTTGCAGAGAGAACCCAGATAACTGCCAGTTAGCAAGCTTGTTAGCTTCGCCACTAACATGGACAATAAGTTCACAATTCTTTATCAATGTATTTACTTCTGTCGTCTGCAAACAATCTCTTAAACTGTGATAACTCTGGCCATCTGTCTTCTCAGAGGAAGACTTGGTATTGGTCAGTGGTGTAAATGTGTGTGTGGCCAGGCCTTTATGATGATTGTAATGTTTTTTTACACTGGCGCTACAACATGGTGGACATTTGAAGCGATCAGCAAGGCAGGGCGATTCCATATATATAATGTAGCATATTTCCTACAAAGTGGCAATCCAAAGTGGTTTGCAAACTGCTGTGATGAAACTGTGATGACGAAAAGAAGAATTTATTTCAAAGAGTGGTAGAAGTGACTCAATATCTACTGATAGGTTACTATAGTAATCCTACAGTAACCCTTTATTTATTGTAGTACCGTGTGTCACCTCATATGTCCTAAGGCTGCGCAGTTGGAGGAATGATTGGACATCTCGGGAAATATGCGTATTGCTTTTGTTGCTGACCACTCTCCATGTCTCTGCGGTAAATACGAACAAACTGTAGCTGGTTAGCTTAGCTTAGCTTAAAGACTGAAAAAGGCTAGCCTGGCTCGGTAGTGTCTCAACCACACAAGGATGTTGTGTTCACCTTGACCTGGATGAGCTGACATTTTTTCTTATTTATTAAGATAAGTATACATTGTCTCACTGCGTATCCCTTTCATCTCAGTTTGATTTCTCCCTGTTGTCCGAGGAAAAGAGCAGGAAGTGAGAGAGTCTTCCTGGGCGGTTGTACTTTGATTTAATTGATCACTCGGGCCACAGATTGAGGAGCAGGCGCGGTGAGGAGCGCCATCGATTCACAGAAGACAGGTGTTAATTGGAAGGTGAGACAAACAACAGGTGTGAGGAGAGGTCTGGGAGGACAAGGGGTAAAGCGTCAGAAAAGGCAGAGAAGGTGTTGATGAGAGTGGAGACAAACCAAGAGATAAAGGAAGAGGTAAACCCGAGTAAAGATGAAGTGCTAACAGACTGAAGTTGGATGAACAGGGCAGATTTCCAACCTAAGAAAAAAAAAGACTAAACACAGATAAGGCTAAAATTGCAAAGGGAAGGGAGGGTTATGAATAGAACATGAAGGCAAAAAGGTCAGTGTGGATGAGAGGTAGCGGTGTGAGGAATGGGGAAGGTTGTGGAGAGAGGACACGCAACCGAGGTTAAGAGAGAAAGACAAAAAAAAAAAACTGATCAAAGGAGGCATTTACAGAGGAGCATGAACACACATTTGCGAACACACTGTCAGTTTGAATCTGTGCTAGATAAGTTAATCCATCCTCGACTTAACTGGCTTAACAAGCTCCATTAGGCAAACTTTCAAGATGCCCTCAAAATTAACCAGTGTGTTTGAGTGGAGAATTTATTTGCAGCAGTTCCCTTAGGGTGAAATCTGGGGAATCTAAAAATCTAAAAATAGGATTATTAAGGGCAGTTAAATGCAAACTCATGTGACTTGCTTTGATGGCTCAGGTGAATCTGCAATCTTGAGAAGAAAATAATAAATGGTGATTCAGCACAAATTCACTGTCATCAAAAACTTGTGATTTTGTTCATTCCTTCTTATATTTCCGTAAATAATCAAATCCAAAAAAGGATGCCTGCAAATTTTAAATGCTTATATATTAATCTCCAAAACGAATAAACATTTATGTTGCTTTTTGTTGCTTTTATCTGCTTTCTATATGCTTCTCAACTCCAAATTATAAAAGATTCTCCTTTCAACACGAGTCAGCTTGAAACAACGGAAAGTCGTAGCGAGCTACATCTGATAAAATCGGAGATCATCACTTCAGCAAAATAAATGAATCAATTGAGAAGCTTCTTGTGTCTGAAATCAAAGACCCGTTGTTCCAAAATGACTGTGAACTTCGAGCCACCGTTATCTCTGTAGCGGGAAGCTCGACAGGTTAGCGACAGTAACTAACACGGAGCACAAATGTGACTAACAGACTGAGGTGGGAAGATGTCAGGTCCCTCCTTTTCTGTCTCTCTCCCGGAGCGGTGGATCGGCTCCTCGTGCTCAAACTTCAAAAGGTGATTGATGATTTTAATTAGATGTCGGGGCCCTACTGGGAGCTGTCAGTGAGCTATAGAGTGCGGGACTCTGGCGCTGACCCAAATAATGCGTATGGTGGCCGATTACCTACAGCGAGCCGGCCAGGTGGGGTCCTCCCTGCACCTACTGTCATCTCTGCCTTTTCTTGCGTTATTTAGACAGAGCTGACAATGAAAATAAAAAAGGCGATTGTTTAAAGTATAATGCTACTTGCGATCAAACGCTTTGAAAGATCCAAATCTCTTCCCTAACACGCCACAGCTCTTTTTTGTGTTAGATGTGGTTCAGCTTTTGTGCCGTGCCCTGGATAAAAAAGAGATCAGGCTCCTTGGGGAACCAGAGGCACATGGCAGAGCACATTTGCACCAGACTGGTGCTATCGCAGGGAGTTACTGCTGCGATTTACCTTTCTGCTAGTTACACACACACACACAAGCACACACAAACACATACACTAGAGCCTCTGTCAGCACCGGTTAAGGCAGACTATCTGGTGTAAGTCATGTGCTCTGACCCAGATCAACTTCCAAATATAATGTACCCTCCGCTAGGGCGGATTTAAAGGTCTGCTTGGTTTGAGGATTAGCGTAGCCTGGTGCTAAAGAGTGCATCTGCTGTTTAAATTGACAATGTTAAATGACTTTAACTGGGAGGAACTAAACCTTTTCCAAAATCCTTGGGGTAGGAGGGAGGGATGTGGGCTGAAACTTACATTACATTGTATTTACAGGTAATGCCCATACCTGCATTATCGCTTTGAACCCTCTCCTTGAAATAGAAAACTACATTACCCTCTCCCCAATATCTTCAGGCTGTTTATTTGTGAAAGACAAGTAAAAAAACAAAAGAATCGCTCCCCATTTTTGAGGAAATAGCTGCTAAATAAACATTATGAGTCATTACAAAGAAGAAATGTTAACCCTGCCCCCTTTCTGACTCCCCTCCCTCCCCTCCCTAATAAAAATCATACAGTCCCTAAATCAACACTGCACTTGACTTCATAAATAGGGTGAACCTATAGGATTACTAACCACACACTGTCTGCTGTGAATATGACTTTATTTTGAAAATCTCCCGGGTGTAAAGTGGCCCCGCACTATAATAACCCACAACCATCAGCTGCTGCACCCTAACAGAAGGTGCCGGGCTGCGTTCTTTTGTCACCCGGTCGGGTTATGGGCTGGAGGCTGGTTGTGTCTGTGTCTGTCGGGGGGTCTGCCGGGGGATGAGGGTCGATGCCAGGTGTTCTGCATTTCATGCTCACTGCCTCGCATCCCATTTGGGGTTCAACAGCTAACCTCACACATACAAAAGCACCCCCTCCCAAAGTGCCTTCCTTTTGTGCTCATTGTCTCTTTTTTCCTCACCTATCATCTTGAGTAGGTTTTTTTTTTTCAGGCAGCATCATCGCTCTGCCTCGACTCCAACTTTTGCTCCGTTTGTTTCTGTTGCTTCCTCCATTGTTTGTCTCTTCTTCTCTCTGCTTCTGTCTCTTTCTTTCTCTAATGACTGGCCTGCCGGTTCCCGTTACGTCTCTATGTTTTCTCTCCACACACACACACACACACACACACACACACACACACACACACACACACACACACAGACACACACACACATGCACCTGCCCGTCAAGGCTGGAGGGGTTACCTCCATGCGGCTTGCCGATCTGCTCTCTAGATCGGCGGTGCAGCACACACACCAGAGATGATTCATTGCAAAACTCACAAATCGTATGAAGAAAAAAACTCAAACACAGCACCTCAACTTTGACAACTTCTTACTTTGAGCTCCGTCCTTTTACCCCCGTCAACAACTTAAATAAATACTCTCTTACCGTGAGGGTGGGGATGGCTGTGACCACCGAGTAGATGAGCACGGGGGGGACCTTGCTGGCGTCGTCCGGACCCGGGTAGGGCTTGGAGAAGGTCTTGTCGTAGCAGAAGAAGCCCTGGATGTGCACGGGGAAGGTGTCTGTGTACTCGAAGTAGTAAGCCAGCAGCACCGTCCCGGCCATGATCACCAGCTGGAAGTAGAACATTATCCCGCCGTTAGGAGGTGAGAGGACGAACGGCGGCGGAGAGGAGGCAGAGGTGGAGGAGGTGGAAGAGGATGAGGAGGAGAAGGAGGAGAGGAAGAGGGGCGAGTCAGGTCCCTGTTCCCCTCTGCCACGGGGAGATGCATAGGAAACACGGACCGAAAGAGAGACAGAGCGAGACGGGTTTCTGGTGTTTGGATCCGAGAGGTAAAGAGAGAGATAACGAGACGAGAGAGAAAAGGAAATCTGCAGAAGGAGGCTTCTCTCTTCAATAAGAAAACAGAATAAAAGAGGGTTCCGCGGCAGCACGAGTGGCAAAAACAAAGAATTGCACAGCGAGAGAGAGAGAGAGGGAGTGAGAGAGATAGAGAGGCAAGGAGGTGGGAGGGAATGAAAGGGGGAGCAGCCTTTATGCTGCCAGCACTCATGAAATCTACTACAGTCGAGCTGTGAGTGTATTTGTAGATACTGTGTGTGTGAGTGTGTGTGCGTCTAAAAAGTTAATTTCCTGAATTACTTCTACTAGCTTCATGTCTTTGGGGTACCTGCGTGTCATTGAGTAGATATACTAAAGAAGGTGCTGATGGAGTTAAACATCTGAGCCTGGTGTGTATACCTGTTCAGTGCCAAATGTTAGACAGGCAAAATTAGCGACCGTAGCTGGTGAACACAGTGGAGCGTTTAGCAGCTAAAGAGACACATATTTCCCTAAATACAGTCCCCAAATGGACACACCGCTCCAAATGAGTGCTAATGTTGCTCTCTCACTTGGGTTTATTTCTTGGGAGCGACCAAAGGACGGGTGGTGTCGAAGTTGGTGCAATTGGAAAATGCGACATGTTCAATATCAATAAAGTTTTAACAAACTAGCAATCCACTTTGCTGCTAAATGCTGGATATACATTATATAACATTACATCCAAACTCTTCTTCACTTCTCTGGAGTCAACGAGCAATCTTTTGCCAGCAGCACTCCCAGGGGCCAAGCAATCACCCCCCTCTGAACAGGTTTGCATTCTGGACTGCCACGCCCCCCGACAACATACTGAGAGCATAGACGTTATGTAAGAAGTGGACATATAGTCACAGTGACATCACATTGGTTTGTGGACTCCTGTTCTGAAACCTCAAAGTTGGCTGGATTGAAGAAGACTTGAAACTAGATTGAGACCATAAACTCATGTTTACAATGTTTACTGAGGGAATAAATCAAGTCAGGAGTAGAGTCATTTTCTCATAGACTTCTATACAACCTGACTTCTTTTTTAAAACCAGTGGAGTCTCCCCCTGATGGCAAGTTTAAGACATTTTCACATTGGCTTCAAGCCAAGCAATCGCCCTGTTTTGAACAGGCACATAGCACTTGAAATTACCTTGATGAGAGCGCCAAGACCAAACCAAAACAATGACCTGAAAGAGGCCAAAATGGTGACAATAACAGATATAAAATCCTTTGCTCACTACACATAACAGATATTCAATCCGTTTATACAAAAAAAAGTATCAGGTTTTAGTGTTGAAGTCTCAAATAAGATCTTTGCACAGATCAGATTCCCTTTCCTTCCCATGTCCACTTGCTGTGAATGGATGAAGGGGTGTTGCATTTGAGGACAGAGTGGAGAGGCTGAGCCCCTCTGGGACGTTCAGCTCAAAGTCACATCGCTCTGACCAGAGACACGGCTCCACCCGCACCAGCCACATGAAAATGAAAACATACAGTATACTGTAAATGTACAAGAGTAACCAAACGTCCACCAACGCTATCTATACACACACACTTTTACTATCCATTTTTAAACAATAGGTGTTTTTCTTCTTAATTGGCTCTTTTTCTTTATTTGTATCAAACCAGCCTTCATCTGTGCCTCCCTTGAGGGTTAGGTGTTTTGCTATCTGCGGTTGTCATGGTGAAGAAATGACTACAGAATAGAGTTTATAACATTCTGTATTTTTAGCTTTTTCTGCATCAAAATTTGTGCTCGTAAAGCTGGGTCTCTTTGTAAGGGTGGTGTTAATATAACACTTTCTGTTTCTGTGTGTGCATTTTGTTTTTGGAGCACGTGCGTGTTGGAAGTGCAGCGGCTGCAAACACACACACACACACACACACACACACACACACACACACACACACACACACACACACACACACACACACACACACACACACACACACACACACACACACACACACACACACACACACACACACACACACACACACACACACACACACACCTGTCGGGAGCTCTTTGGTGGCTTTGCTCCGGGCCAGAGGGGGTGTTTGATGTGTGTGACTCATGAAGCGTTCCCTTGTTTTCTCCCATTTAGCGCTCCTCCCTGCGTTTACCCGGTGTATTGTGACCGGCTCTGACTCATGCTGATTGCCGCGCTGAAGGAATACGAGCGGTTCTGCAGTCTCGCTTTAGTTTAGCTGTGATGCAGGTTTTTTGCCTTGAGCTCCTGCAAATCCGCAGGTCAGAGTTGGTGAACTTTAACCCAACACGTCCAGCTTTTGGGCTTTTACTCATTGCCACATTTCAGGTCACACTGTGCAAGGAAACTACAAAAAAACAGCATGAACTCAAAGCTTAATGTACCATGAGACTGTGTGCATTTATGCAGCTTTAAACATGACATGTAGTAACATGAGTAGATGTGCGTATATATATATATATATATATATATATATATATATATATATATGATGGTATGTTATTTGGCCAAAGCTGTTACGCTGCTGACAGCAGCTCTTTCACACCCTGACAACTTACATATATTCCCCTTTCCTTCCATTTAGCACTGCCCGGCATTAATAGCGAAAGGGGTACAGCTTCAGAGTAAAGAACCCATTCATGCTGTGACCTATTTTTTGCCTGGAGATGGAAAGGCAGATCAATAGCAAGATGAAAGGTCACATTAAGACAGCTCATGCCGTCACTCGAGGCCTCAACCTTCTGAAAGATGTCCTCATCTCCCTCCGAGCCTGCCTTCATTCACTTCACCTGGTTGCCCATGCGAACATAAAACGGATTCAGTTATTCCCAATATTAAGAACAAGCTTCGGCTCCTTCCATATGCTGTGGATACGCGCGACAAGTCCTACAGGAAACCACTTGATTGATTGATTGATTTCTGTCAGTTTGACAAAAGGCTTCATGACTGATCCATGAAAGATAACGTGCTTGGAGTATTTTAATTCAAGAAACTTTATTTTAGCCCGCTGTATTGGAGAGAGAAACATGGCACTTTTTATTCCACTATGGTTACACTTCTATGCTAAAATACAATTACTTAAAGGCAGGGTTGGTAATGTTCTTCCAAAACATTCTTGATATTTTTTTAATAGGATTTCTTTAAATCCTGTATGTGTGGCGGTCGCAGGAATAAGCCCGTCTACATGCACACATTCTGCATGTTCACTCATCGCGCGTCACCTGAGTCTTCCACAAGCTGCTAACTTGTTCGTTGTTCATGCTCTTAATGAGAATTTTGGGGGAGTGGCTTTGGAGGGAGGTGACTTTCTCGCTAGATTAAGCGAATTTTAGAGCTAGTGCTTGTATAGCTACTTTCATTGGAAAGTTAGCAACGCTGTGCTGGGTTTCAATGTTGGATACTTTTTCAAATCTAGTGTACTCTTGCTAGTCTCAACATTCTCAACATTACCAACCCTTTACTTAATTAAGGTTCTGCATATTGAATGTGCAGAAACAGGATGCTCCAATTCCACTGTGTTTACTGCTCACTGGCGAGATATAGATGCATTTACTTGGGTAGTGGCTGTTGAAAGAAAGTTTGGATTTGAATTGATGCAGACCAGGTTTTAAGTCAGAGCTCAAACTAAAGAGCTGCCACCATTTAAGATTGAAAATTCAGAAAGTAAGAAACAGGAGGACTGACTGTTAAATGATAGCTAGTCCAGTTTTAGATGTCTCCAAATGTGGGAGCAGTGTGCACAGGGCTTTAGTAAAAGCATTACTGTACATTAGCTTAATTGGCTCTCTAGCAGCTGTTTTAATTTGGTAAAATCAGTTATCATTGTAAACTGTGCATGTGCTGTACAGGAATGGAAAGCCTGACTGGGTAATTAAGGGAGGCGGGACCTAGCAAAAAGTAATTTGTACAATACAGGACTCCAGGAGGAGTGCTAAACCAATTTTAGTGGTTGGCGAATTACATCTTCAAGGTCTGTCACGTGATGCTATGGCTCACAAAAAGACTATTTTCCATTGGCTTACAATGGAAAAGAGACATCTGTAAATCAGCGGATACATTTTTTTATTTTTTTTATGTAAATCAACTTCCCAGTATGAACACAGCTCTTATTTAAATCATGTGAATGAGCACAAAGCTGAGCGGTTTGGAGCTTTTGGGGGTAAAGGGCACAGTATTGAGCGGGGACTGACCCCTCAGTGCACCATCGCATTCCCAACGGCACTACAGGATGAGATTCTGCCCTTTTCTTGGATGACAATCCAGATTTACCTGATATCTACATGTTTGACATTAGAAATGTTGCAGTGTGTTTTCATTTAAACTGCCCTGTGCTCCCTCAGCCCCCGTCATTATGATTTGACCTCAGACAAAATTCTTTATTTCTCAATCATCTTTCTGACACTTCCTTCCACTTCCCTCCCTTCCCATCAACACGCACAAAAAAATGTTTTAACTTTGCTGAATATTTCATATCTGCACTTCTGATTTTCAGCTGCTGGACCGTGACGCCAGGAGGCAGCAAGGGTTTACAGCAGTGGCGTCATCGAGACGGCTGAGCGCTGTGGGAACGAGTCCAGGGAACAGCAACAGCCGGCGGCGTGTGAAGGACCCACCACAGTGAGTGCAGCTCTTAAAATACAACCACTCACTCCCCCTCCCTCCCTCCCGCCCCTTAACCTGGATGTTAAGAAAACATGCCATCCTTGCACAAATCCAAAATCATCAATCTTTTTCTTACAAAACAGGGATGGACAGCTTTACCAGGTTAGCCATATTTGATGAAGTGTATTAATTCTTCATATGAGCGAAACTTTCCGTGGTGATGAACCACGGAAAGAATTATATACTATATACTATATAATACTATATATATGTTCTATTATACTATATAATAGAACGATCTATAAATATAGTGCTGTGGCTATTACCTGGGCCAACTGTTAGATGTGTGCAGCACAGCAGAGAGGTATTAGTTTGAGCATTTTTAGCTCTTTATGGTTCTGTTTAAAATCTACATATTCATATTTTTGCAAATTGAATATACAGATTGTCCGTGTGGCAATGTGAGCGAGTGGATTTTGACAATGAAACAACGTAGAAGTAATTGAAAAAAAGATCAGTGGTTGAGAGGTTTTTGTAACTGTATTTTCTAGACTCAGGAATTCTACATGTACTGTTATGTAAGTGTTTCCAAAATAGTGTTGGTAGTAGAATATTTGAAATCTTGCCAGCGCATCGCACACAGAAGTCTGAAGCCCAAATGATACTTTCTGCTGCAAGGGTCCAACCAACGCAATGGCAATTCTTATCATTGTCACCACTGAAACTATCATTGCTGTCAGAGGGCACAGTTAACACAGCACAGTGCTCCTGTCTTCATTAGCAGTGTGTTCTTTGGTTAAACAGAGATGGATGTATTAAGAACACTAGACACTGTGTTCCAAGATGGCACCCAATTCATTCCAAGCTTCTGGACTTATTTAAAGTCCTACAAAGTTAGACGATATGGGTCAACAATAAAATGCAAGGCAAACGTGGTGTGAGGTAATTTTTTAGGGCTGGACCTGACTATTCATTTATTTGTTTGTTGGGTTAGTATTCAGGCTTCAACTTTAGGATTTGGATATTTGTCTGTTTTTGTTCTTGCACAGACGGGTCCGTTGTCAATGATTTTATGTATAAGACAGAGAGAGAGAGAGAGAGAGGGGGGGGGTGTGTGATTAATACAAGCTAAGAGACTTTAATGTTTTTCCCAATGACACAATATACGTAAAATTTGAAGCTTTTACAAGTCTTGAAAAAGGCGACATGCTTAAAAGTTGCTTAATTAAAAAAGTAATTTGGCCGACTGCTGAAATGCCGATTTAAGGCACATTACAAATCAGCAGTGATCATATTGGTTATGATGCATCAATGTGATTAACACAGAAACATGTTGCAAGCATCACACCAGGGTTAATACCCAGACACCCTGACATCTGCTTCTTCTTGCAAATAATTTTCTGCACTTTCTGTTGTGGTTTTCTGAGGAGAATAAACATTTTTGGAAGTGGATTTTTTCATGAGCCTTTCAATAACCACTTTCAACCATTACCACAAATATTTAGAGGTTTAGCTCAGTTAGTGCTGGAGGTACACTGCCCTCTTCCTGTTTGGTGTTGTAAATCAATCCCACTACCACAAAGTTTCAACCAAATGGAACAACATGCAGCGCTGTAGCTGTCATACTTCTCAAAAATGATTTTATTTAGTCACACTAAAAAAAGCCATTGGTTAAGATAGAAAATAATATATTATCCATGCTAAAATGCTAGCACCAATCTGCCGGCTTGTCCTTCAGTGTCCGCCTCTCTCTACCCGTCCCTCTAGAGGTCCGGTCCGGTCCCTGGACGCTGTTAGAGCCATGTTGCCTGAAAGAGCAGTTTTGTGTTTCACGGACGGAGGATTTAGAGCAGAAGTACGGCGAGGCACAGGGGTCCACCGTCAGACACATGCCGTCCATTAGGAGGCCTGCCGTCGACACACGCTACACTGCACCTGGCCGGCATGACAGGAGTCCTGGGGGAGGAGGAGGAGGAGGAAGAAGGATCGGAAAAGAATGAAAGACGTTGGGGGGGATGAGATGAGAGAGTGAGAAAATCAGAGATAGAGAACGGAGGGAACAAGGCGATACAAAGAGAGAGGAGGGGGAAGAAGACAGAAATGTAATTGTGTGGTTGAGGTAAGAGAAGAGAGAGTAAGGGTGGAGGGAAACAGGTGCAAAGCCTGAGGTGATGGCCCAAAAAAACTTTACCACCTCCTACTCTCTCCAATTTTCATCATCCTCATGTCTTCTTTTCTTGACTTATTTCTACTCAGGCTGCTGCTTGTCTCCATCTCACAGCTCCTAATCCACACTGTTGTGTTTCACCTTGTATAAATGTTCAATATGAAAATGTTCACTCGGTTAGCGTAGGTGGCTCGTACTCTACGACAACTAGCTCGATGTTGTTTGTATTTGTGTGGGTTTAACTCCAAGGCTGTCTGGCAATTTGAAAATGTGTGTGTGGTGGCCAGGTGATTTTGGCCCTCCTCTACGACTGATTGTGACTGATTTACTCTATTTTTGGGGCAGCTTTGATGTGACTTGATTTGATTCCACATGTTTTGCCTGTGCAAGTTGAGGCACTTCACGTTGTGGTTGAAATCAGTAAGCTGGTAGGAGAACTTTGTTGACGTTGGACCAAGCCAGGTTGTCTGTGTCCCCCCTTTTTCCATTCTTAATGCTAAGCTACGCTAACCAACTACTGGCTATACTTAACTTACATATTTCTCAACAGGTCAAACTATTCTTTTAAACATGTGTTGCGCAGTTATTAAACAGCTATGTGAATAATTGTTGTAATGGTCATATGAACAGGTTGTACTGTGGGTACTGCAGGTTGTTATACAAGTAGCGAAATTCTTTAAAGTCTTAAGCTTCTGTACTGTGACGTGTTTCAACGGGGAACAGAATATTTGGGCGGTGCACAGTTACAAGAGGGATTAATTTAAATCCTCTGCATTTTATAAGACCATTTAAAAGAGGGCGGGCTCAGAGTTTAGAGCGATCTGGACTTTGGAAATGTTTTTTGGGGGGAAATACACGTTCTTGCCCAGTTAAATCTAAACATATATTTCTATATTTCTTCCCATCTCTCCATATTGACTTGTTAGCAACTACAATCCACAGTGAAACAGCGTTTGTGGCAGACCTGCAGCTATTGTGCTTTGCTTTTAACAGTTAAAACTCATAAACATGACAACAACTCCCAACAACATCTTCTTTAGTGTTAAAGCAGAAAGACTCTACACACTCTCACAAACTGCACAGTACAAGAACATAATACATTATTGAAGTACTGGTGTATCTGGTCTCCTCTGCTACATATTTCAGAAGAAAAAAAAACGTGTTTGATGTTGGAAGACTTCGACCTTGTTTTGTGCGTAGCGAGTCGGAGTGTGTTTTCCTCAAGCAGGTTTAAAGCCAAAAAAAAACTCCCACAAACCAACATTTTGCCAGCACAACCAGCAACCCCGCCCACACACCGTACACCCACTCCCAGTTCCTCAGGACCTCTTCTCTACCTTTTTCACTACACAGAAGAGATGTCCTGGCACCGTTCTAGCAACAGGAAGTCTTCTGTCATCCTGATGCGGGTTACTTTGTTTTGACCTGGAAGCCGACAGGCGGTCAGTGCTAATTACAGCTTCTCAGCAGGATTTGTAGTAGCTCAGTGGCCTGTGCTGATCTCTAATCTGTCATTCTAAATACAAGAGAGGCTCCCTGCTGACTCTGGGAATAAATGGACTGGGAGACCAAAGAAAACCTACAAAACCCAATTGCTGAAGCAGACATGGCCGCTGGGAACCATCTGTGTGTGATTTAGCCCCAAAATTTGTCAACAATGCTCAAACTGCTTCCAGCTATAGCAGCATTCTCTGAGACAGTAAAGAATAGGAATATTCCTTCTTCCAATTTCCATTGGCAAACAATATAAGTCTGATTTACAGCTATGAACTGCTGAGGAGGGGGATTGTTTGGACAAACCTGGCTGGATGCTATACTTGTTCTCATTGTTAGCTAGCAGGATACATCAAACGTTCGTTAAAGCGGCTCTAATCAATCTTTTCTTTTCACATGGAATGAAGTGAGGGAAAGGGTCGCTTGAAATGACGAACCCAGAAAGAAAAAAAAATCTGCAGCACCACTCAGCATATTATATTTTGTTATAAATAATACTATATTCAAATTTATTTTTGGCAAAGTAAATTGTAACATTTATGCTGCCTAGAAAAGTCTTTGTGATACACTTCTGGTTGCAAAGAACCAAGAGGGCTACTTCCAAAAACCAAGATGTGATGGCCAAAAAAACAAGATGGCAATGGCCTAAAACCAAGATGGCGATGGCTAAAAATCAAGATGGCAATGGCCAAAAAAAACAACATGGCAGCGGCCAAAAACCAAGATGGCGACGGCCAAAAACCAAGATGGAGAAAGACAAAAAACAAGATGGCAAAAGCCCCCCCCCAAAAAAAAATCACTCTCTCTATCGATCCCTGACTCAAATGATGACAAACAGCTACATTAACACAATGATGTTAGGAGCTAGCTTGCGCCGCCAATCTATGCTTGTATTCTATGCTCGTATTCTGACAGAGGGAATACGAATAGGCTTTGTGGGCCAAGTAAATGGTTTCCACATGGTTGAAAACAACCCTGAGAGGTTTATACGTTGTTGGCAAATGAATGAGAGTGAGAGAAAGAGGGTGAGAGGAGTATCTACAAGTTTAGAGGGAGTACTTAAAGGTAAAAAAAAATGCTGAGGAAATGGAGTTTGAGTAAGAAAGCGGCAGAACCAATGGTGCATTTAGAAGACTTTTGTAGTCCCAGCAGTGAGGGGAAGTAGAGAAAGAAGAGGGAGGATGATGGGAGCGGGGTAAGATGGGGTGAGTGAATTTAAAAGAAAAGAGGAGAGGGGAGCTGGCGTTGGAGAAGGATTGCATGGAGAGTTTTGGCCTACATGCTTTCAGCAAAGGTGCTCTCACTGACTGTGTGGTTTCTGGGCAGGTGAGGCGAAACAGACATGGAGATAAAAAAAAAAAGAGAGTGGGAGCTTTTGTATTTTGTGTGAAACAGGGCTGAGGGGTGAGGTGTCCAATTTTAATCATCCTCTAGTCCAGCTCTCTTTCCCCCATTTTAAAACTCCTGTTGCTCTTTTCATTTCCAGCCAGTTGCCATGTTCACTTCACTACAATAGTCTTTTAAATCATATTACAGTACAATGGGGGGTCCACCTCTCTGTGTGTCAAAACTCCTATTACTGTACTGGACCACAGCCTACTAAAAGCTCCAAACTCCTTTGTCTTTTATTACTCACTCCTCATTGATGTCAGAGAAGTAGCCAGAGCACAGAGCAGTATAGGAAAAAGAGCAGGGGTTGGTTCACTTTATTTGTTGGTGACTGAAGAGCACCATAGATTAATGGAGCCGATGCAGAGGTGCCTTAATAAGGTGAAACATTACAGGAAAGATATTGTTTCTCATGCATTGGTCAATTTAGAGATTTTTGCTTCCATAACATGTCTTCCTTCAGACTACTGGAACGAAATAGCCAATATATACATTTAGGTGTTACTTTTACTACACTTGCTTTATGTCTGTTTTTAATCTCTTATAACTGTATGATTTTTGGTTATCAACAGAGAATAGAAACACAAATGTTCTTCTTGTGTATGTCTGTTGATTTTAAACTTGTGATTTTGGTGTTTTGCTGAATTGATGAATATGGTGTTTCTGAATTGTAAAGCACTTTCTGCTGTATTTTCTGCATGAAAGGTGCTATGTGAATACAATTTATTCCTTCATTAATATTTGTTTCTGTAGATTTCTCCTGAATTCACCAAAAGTTAGCATTAGATAATGTCTCATTTGCTCATTTATCTATACTAAATTATCAATTCGGGAACTTTTATGTTGATGCCTATTAGTTAGTTTTTTAACCCTATTTACCTTTTGTCTCTTCAAAATGTTCGGAATTTTACAAAACATGTCTTGAAAGGCTGTTATCTGAAAATTTGTTTTTTCTCAGCCAGAAAACTTTCCAGTTTTATTCATATCGAATGATAATACTGGCTGTTGACAGTATTTTCTGATCAATTCTCAAGTTTTTAAGAGAGCTAGTCCAAGTCAAAAAGCATTACAATTCTTCAGGGGGTCTAGTTAGTGACAGTGTGGGTGCTGACAGTTTGACAGTCAAACCACCAAACTCACAAGTTGGGAGATATCAGCCGACAGCGTCATTATGTAAACGCTAAGTCAAGATAAGAAGAAATATTTTGCAAGGTGACAAGATGAGAGTGAGGTGAAGTACAAAAAGCTTTGGTGATATGCAGAGATTATATTCAGAAAAGAGAGGCACTCTCTCCTTACTATTCATCTGTGTGCAGGTTGGAAAGTTTGGCTTTAGTATGCACCACGGCATCAATTTAAATCTGCCACACACCATCAAACATCAGGCCCTGCTCATGAAGTTAACCAGCTGGATCTCAAAGAAAAACCTGCTCTTGTTACATCTAATTTCATTTGCTTGATCTCACCTCAGAGACACTGTATACTTGTGCATGTCTGCCTCTATTTGTTGGGGTGTCTGCCCCTGTGTCTGTACGAGAGTGTTTGCGTCGGGGAGGAGTCTTTTGTTGGCAAGACTCGGGGGAGACTTCCTGTGAGGTGTGAAGCTACTGGAGTGTGTTACCCACCGTTAAACACGCAGGCCTATTTATAAAGACGGGGGGAGACAGCCACAGACACGCTGATGTGTTCTGTCTAATCCCTGCGTGACGCCCAGGTGTTAATGAGGCTCTGTGTGTTTGTGTTTGTGTATGTGTGTGTGTATGTGTATGTGAGACACAGAAACTTTTGAGAGAGATTGTTTTTTTAAAAGTAAATTGAGAGAGAAAAATAAGGAATTGCAAAAAATAGCCTTGTTGAAAACACCAGATAATAGATCAGGTTCAAAACTATGTGAAACGCTCCACGAGCTTAAAAACAAGTTGCAAAGAGTTTCTCTTGTGAGGGAGCTTCAGCGGTGTTACAGCGGTGCCCTCTGGTGGAGGCTCTCCTTCCTAAATTAAATCAGAGTAATGGGAATAAAATTGCTGTACAAATCCATGTTTACTTTTATGAAAATGACACTGGAGCACTTTGGAAAAAGTAGAAAAGCAACACCAGTGAACGGGTTTTTATCTCTAAGTTCACAGTTTGGCTATAAAGAGCAGAATAATCATATTAACATCTGTGGAAACCTTTGTTTCTGTTCATAAGTTTAAATCAAGGGTAGGACATATATTTTAGCAGCATTTTTCTTTATAATTGTTTAAGAAATTCTAAGGGAGAGGCTCGAGTTTTCTCAGTTTGATGCTTTCAAAATCGAACTCCCTCTCGCCGACCCCAGCTGTAATGTGAGACATCCATCCACAGATTTCATGTTCTCAAGAGAAGGGACCTCAGGGAACATGGCGGAGGATTAAGACATCGGTCGCTAAAATGTGGTTTAATTAAGATGATGGCAAAGGAAATGATCACACCCACACTGAGACAAGGGAGAATACATGATAATGGATGTGTTACACGGGAGATTCGGTGTTTGAGACAAATTTATTTAATCTGATCAGCCACCCCACTTCATGGTAAAGCTTTTAAGCATATGGGCTCACATCCTAAACGTTATTAAGGGGAAAATTATTGGAGAAGAGTTGAAAAAGAAAAAAATACCTCTTCAGCGTCACTAATTTGGACCCTCCCCTTGTCAGCCATACATTAATTAATATAATTTATTCCTTAAGAACTGATCTTGTGTGCCTCTACAAACTCTATTTTGCAATTAGTTTTAAAACATAAGCACTTTTTAAGGAGTGTTCATATTTTTCAGTTGGATAGATAACAACTGTTACTTGTTATTTAAAGATTTACAGTATGTGAGAAAAATTAAATATGCAGAGAACATGTGTGTAAATGTATTTAAATCTCACAAGAAAATCTCAAACCAGAATGATAAAAATGACAAGAGTCTTCACGCTCTTCCAAGAAAAGTCACACTGCCCTCCTTCCAGCTTTTAACCATAGCCCTCCCCCTTTTCAGATACCTCCTCCCCCCTTAATCATTTTTTGCACAGCCTCTAATATGAAGATATCGTAAAGGCCCAAATTGCAAATCTATAGTGCTAAAAATCCCAATCACAGCAGGTATGAAAAGGCCAAAGGGGTAAAGCTGCGGAGTAGATGGTGCAGCTAAACTCGAGCGCAGGTCAAAAGGTCAAATGACAGAGGCATCAGCCAACACGCGGAGCTGAGGGAAGAGCTGTGAAAAGTATTTACAGCGGTGGAATGGGGCTTTATGTTCCCCCCTCCACTGGTCTGGATAAGTGCCTTATAATCAGAGGCTCATCGCAATCGAGAGCTGCATTCTCCGTAACACCTCTTCACCGAAGCACGCAGAAGATTGGCTTTAAACAGAAATGACTTTTTAACTGCAAATTTGCGTCCCCCAGATGGCAGAGGATAGTACTTTTTTTTTAAGAGGTGAAGGTTGAGAGAGTACTATCCGTTCACACAGGGAATGGAAAAATATCTATAATATGTTAGTAAAACGTGCTTTTGTTTTTTGTTCCCCAGATGAAAAAGTTAAATCATTAATCTTATTGTGATATCAGCCTTCACCAAATTGGATTAGATAAGGAGGGGAGATGATGACACAGATTCCTAAATATTAAAACAGGATTAATCAGAGATTAGTGACAGGTGATAGATAACTTTGTGCTGCTACTATTGGCCGGGAGAAAATCAAAGAGACAAAAGATGAGCACTGGCGGGGAATCCCACTGAAAAATTTGAAATGATGGAGCAAAATGGAGGGGATGGCAGAGACACGCAGAACAAGATGGCTGAGTGGGTAGCACTGATAGAAAAGGTTGTGACTTGTGATTAGGGCAGACAGGATGAAAGGAGTCAGAAGAAAGAGAGAGAGGGAGCGGAGATGAGAATGAGTCTGGCTGATTGGTTTCCATGGTAACTGCTGATGAGGTGTGGGGCTAAATAAAAGAGCAGGTCCTTCTGGCTTGGTATGGATCACTGTCACATCTCACACACCAGACACACACACCGGACACACACACACACACACACACACACACACACACACACACACACACGAACACATTCAATGCTGAAGGTGTGGCGGGACATGGTTTATAGGCAGCCTTACACCTTTCCTTGTTATAGACAGAGGGATCCAGCTCCACTCCTCTTTTACCATAATCAAAAGGAATAGTTTGACATTTGCCAGGAGTTAGATGAAGAAGATCTATCCTACTGTCATATCTCATATCATATCTCATTTCACAACTTTATGTAATGGGTAATGCACAACGAGTTGTCCATTATCAGGAATTAATGGACGACGTGGAGGCCAGAATCGTCCAAACTCATGACGGAGAGCGATTTCCTCTGCAAAGTCCATTAATTCCTGTTAATTGACACCTCGAAGGACATAATCCCGCATATGCCATGGTGAGTTGCCAAATAAAAATAAAGATTTATTTTTTTATATTTTGCAATCAAAAGAATGTTTCTATGTTTCCTTGGTAACTCTGAGGGTTCGCTAATACCTGGAACAATCATTACCATCCCATAATGTTCTTATGTAATGCAAACATTATTCACTGCTCCAGTAAACAGGACAAACCTTGAATACGATTTGGCAACAGAAAGTAATTTTAGTCCGATCAGCTCATAGAACCCTTCGGCTCAGCTACAAGCCAGAAAGCTAACGTTATGCTAGCAAGTCAGTAACATAGCGTACTGCTGACACTCAGTATAAACGATTTGACAGTCTGTTTAACAACAAAACTAGACATTCAGGCATGTCATTGTATAAAATCAATATTTTCGAAATTTGACATACAGCTAGCTTAAAGCTAATGCTATGCTAGCAAAATTCAAAGTCTGTTACATTACGTACGGTTAAAAAACAGTAAATGTAATTTTTACTGAATGTTTAACAGCAAGACTTGTTAGCTATCCAGCCATGTCATAGACCATGGTGATAATTCATATATAACGTGTTAATTAGCTTTATCAGTTTATCAATTTAATGAGTTTTTACAGAGCCCGGCTAGCTGTTTCCAGTATTTGTGCTAAGCTAAGCTGACTGGAACTAAATACTCACATGAGAGGTATCAATGTTCTCATATTACTCTCTGCAAGAATGCAAAGACGCTTATTCCCTTAGAATGACAAACTATTCCTTTTATTTATCCGGTGTGTATCCCTGCTTTTTTATTATTATTGTGTGTGTTTTTCAGCATCACTTTTCCTTATTTTGGTGGTCAGTGAGCAGCTACTCACCTACTACCCTCACACAGATTTATCAGTCCACTCCAGAGTGCCTTCTGGCCAAAATCCCATTTCTAAATATCAATTTATTAATGGTTCACTGACATTGCTCTGTACGTTTCATAAAGCAGTAGTTCCTCAGCATTTTACGAACTGCCATTCATCATCAGTCATTATTTTTTATGTGAAAAATGAATTGGTTTAAAATGAAGTTTTCCTGTTTTCCCATGCACAAGGATAAGGGGCTTGCGTACCCAGCAGACTGACTGATCATTCTTCAGTGTGTGAATGGGTGAATGATATGTAATATACTACTGATTGTAAGTCGCTTTGGATAAAAGCGTCTGCTAAATGACTGTAATGTGTGTGTGTGTGTGTGTGTGTGTGTGTGTGTGTGTGTGTGTGTGTGTGTGTGTGTGTGTGTGTGTTGAACAGGGTGTGTTGAACAGGGTGTTGGTGTGAAATAGTGTGGATGCTCAGTAACACTTTTATTTCTGGTTGGCAGCAGCAGAACCAGTGAAGAGGATTCAAAGGAACCGAGTGCACAGGAATACTGTGTAGTAGCTTAATGGAGAGTAGCAAAGCAAAATAAATCATTTCTGCTGTTTAGTTGCCTGCTCGTACTTCACACTGTCTTCTCAGCCAAAATCGGCCATTTTCACCCATGTAAGGATTTCCTCTCCCAGTTGCATCACTGCTTCAGAAAACCCTACTGTCTCATTTGTACGCTAATGAACAGATACATTCTGCCATCCTCATCATGGTTTTTAAGGTCTTTACTGAACATAAGGTAACTTCAAAGAAGGTAACTCCAGGCGAGACAATTAATGGAAATTATTCAGTGTAATAGAGGGGGCGTATCTTCTAATATCATAGTTCAGAATACCGTTGTTCTTCAAAAACTTTGATGTCTGAATTGAAATAAGAATCTTTCAAAGGAGCAAGAAAAGGGAGAAAACTCTGTGATGTTGCAGTCTGCTTAGCAACAGCATTAGTAATGAGCTCAACTCCTCCAAACCCAGCTCATGCTGTGACTCAGTGGCCTGGTTTGAAACTTGCATCGACATGAGTCAAGTTGCCAGATTTTATATAAAAAATGTAGAATCATATTTCAGGACTGTTAAAACCTTTTTCCAATAAGACTGCCCTCCCTGCACATTGCACAAGCCCCCCTTTTAATATTAAAAAAAGGCAGTTAACACTTCGTCAGTGGTTTAAATGAAGGCACAAGTATTCCTCATTTTTACATGTAGCCTGACTTTTAATCATCCATGATGGATGTTACAGGGAACATGCAGAAAACATTTTACAGAAATGTAATTTTATTTGCCATCAAACAAAAATGGACACCACCTATTCAGAAGAAATAAATAGTCTGTTTGCTGTTGTGTACAATCAAAGCTTAGCAACCATTTTCAGCATTTCCTTACACCAAAAACATAAATGAAAAGTGTCAAGAATCAAGAGTTAATCTGCTATAACGTAAACTGCGATCATTAGCATGTCCAGCTTACTAGCTCAAGATTAGTGAGCTAGGTAGGAAGCTAGTTAGCTGGACACTGCCAAGGCCAAGATTCACATTACTAACTAACTATATTAGTTTGCAGGGTTACAGGTTACATTTAAAAAAACATTAACTGGCCGCTGATCATTGCTGATCAAAAATGTACAAACAATTAGATTTCAACATAGACATCTGGGAGCTTACATGTTACTATACCAAGACCGATAACGATAACGATAACTATAAATATAACGATGTGAACGATAACGTTCTGTAAACAGTGGCGCCGGGCACGCACTGAGCAATCCAGCTGTGTCAAAACCGCGAAATGCATATTGATGACCTGTTACTGATGTATGTTGCACAGAGCTACGAGGTTATTGCTTTTCCTAGCACTTTATTGCTGATAGAAAATATGTTAAAAAAACATTTTTACTAATCCGATTTATACACCTTCACATTTGGATGGATTTGGTTCAGCTCTCAGTGTTTCTGTCGTTCATCAAATGTCTCCTGATCTCAATGATATTGTTCTCCACTGTCAATGCCATGCAGGGGCAATAAACTGCTGTTATACCTGCTCTTTGTCCGGCTTCCACGCACACATTCATGCTGTCGTCTCCATAAGCAGCAAAAAAAACAACTTGTCCACTGCCCCTCCATTACAGGTAACAACTGCTGGCCTCATTCCCTGGCCCTTAATGCTTGCTCTGGGTCTCCATTCAACTACATATAGATAGTACCACTCTCTGTCTCAAACACAGACACAGACACACACACACATAGATGCAGAGTAAGCGATGGAATTGGCTGAGACCTGAGGACTGAGAGCGGATGTGTGGGAGGCATATGGCGGAGAGGCCCTAATGGAGAGTTTTTACAGCGTATCATAAGCAAAGGGAGCAGTGATTCGCAGATTCGCAGTGGGTTAGTGGAAGTATTGCATCCTGGTCCGTCCTTCGAGGTTGGATGCGTACAGTAGAAGTGGACAGCAAGGACTCGCTGAGATGTTCAGGTAAAGGGCAACTAAAATACACCAGGATCCCTCTCAGTGACATTTTCAGATTGATGAATTTAAAAAGAAGGCAGATGTCATGTTCAACATCTTTTCTTAAAATCTGTGTTAATTTTAGATTACTGCCGTTATAAAAAGTATGCCGAATTAGCTATTAGCAGTTCTAATTTGCAATGTACGGACAACTATCACTGGGTCACTTTGATTCTAAACATAACTTAAAAATTTTCAGGCAAGTTTTGGAGATAAGAGGAAGGTCCTTTTTTTCTATTATTTCTGAACTGATTCATGATCGTTAATTGCAGAGACATCTGAGTTAATGATGTCCTGGGGAAGCGTATGTGTATCATGTATGTGCGTTCTTCTCTGGCTGAGTTAAGTAGCCGATGTGCCTCCGTGTGTCAAAGCTGCTGCTGCAACTACCAAACTACACTTACTAATTTCCTGTTTTGCATGCACTGGTCCCTTTCATCTCTCGCGACGTCTTTGCTTCTGTTTTAGATGAAATTTAATAAACTTTAAAGTTATACTGACATTAGAATACATCTTTAAAAACTTGGATTCATTAATGCTATTAAACTAGTGCACAAATATTTTAAATACAGTGCTTAACATACAGTTTGCTTTGCACAGACCTTGTTAGAAGGGAAGTGAATCCAGACGTCCGTAAATCCAACGTGATGTAACATCTGCAAACAGCCTCTCCCATCTGAATCTGTTACAGAACAGTGCTCTGGATGCATGGGGCACTCCAGCTGAAAAGCTGACAGTTGACTTATTTGAAGCCAATGAGCTTCCGGACTGCTTGGTCGCTCTAATTGGATTACGGAGCGTCTGATTACTTCACCAGTTCATGCTTTTCTCCACCTCAGTTGCGGATTTTGGCGAAGGCCCTGGGACCTCCACTGCCCTCCCAGTCATCCAACTGACTGACAATGTAGAGCACGCTTTCCACAAGGGATGAAGTGGTGCGTGTGTGTGTGTGTGTCTGCAGGTCATTAGTGTGAGTAGACAATGACCTCTGGCATGATCTGTACAAGGCATCTCCAAAGCCCACAGTGTGCAGCTGCTGGAAAAAAAAACACTGTCTGTGCTGTGACATCCGCAACCATCTCGATTAATCATGCAGCTTGCAAAATGTGTTCGGGAATGTTCAACGCGCCGCAAAAAAGACAACTGTCGCCACTTTACAACGCCTCGGCCCCAACGCTCCAACGGAGAGCGCTTTTCCCGAGCTGTCCCTGAATGCTACCGTTCAGCCTGAAATATTCACCACTGCGGCTTAGGTTGGAGAGATGAGCTGCCACTAAGGTTTTCCTCCCGCTGACATCGCAAAGATAAACCCAGAGAGTCCAGATGAACAGGAAATAGCCAACAAAGATACGATCAAGAAATACGCTTGGTGAGAACTTGCTGCGCTCAGCTTTGTCCAGGGCTCGTCAGACTTATGTTTGAACCAAAAAAAATGCTTGAGTTTCTTACCTCCACAAACAGGAAGCAGGGGACGATGGAGCTGCTGCTCTTCACACCCGGCTTCTCCTCCACTGCCATCCCTCTCTCCGTTTCTTTCAACGTCCCTCTGTTCACCTCTCTGTCTCCTTATCCTGAAGGAAAGAGGGTTTGGGCAGGTTAGTCCACTGACCAATCAAAGGTCAAGTCCATGAGTGTGAGACTGAAGGAAATCCAATCAGGACAAATGAGCTTTCCTTCATGTCTTGTCTTTGTTGTTTTTTCATTTAGCACTGTGTTACATTTGCATTGTTTATCCACTGCATATGCTACACCCATGAATATTTAATACATGCACAAAAAGTGAATTCATTGCTTATCGCTGTGGGCTGTGTGCATTCTACAGTTTACTGTTGCAGTCTTTGAAATTGCTTTGCTTATTTTGGATTTTGATGCATCATGCATCAAAGCCGCCCTGGGAGTGAGAGCAAAACACCTCAAATTAATTCTGCAAGCTGAATCACCTCTCTGTGCTTGCCATTGTCAAGCAATGATTACAGTGCGCTCAGTCTTGACACAACATCTGGGCGAAATCATTCAGCAACCACAAGCTGAAAACATTGTTTCATCTGAAATAAATAATACATAAATAAATAAATGTTTCACTGTAGAAATGAATAGTGAACAGTCACAACACAGCGAAACAATCATAGTCCTTGCAAAAAAAGTGTTGTCGGGTTAAAAGCGTCTGCTAAATGACTGTAATGTAATGTTATCTGCATAGCTAGGTGGCAATGTGCAGCAACTGACAAGCTAACTGGTAATATGCTAGCAAGTCAGAACAGAGCGCTGCAAGGATGACAGAAGAAGACTCAACACTTTGGATGAATATATTCATGTGCTTTGATGAATAACTGATTATAAGAATTATTAGACTGCAAATCGGCCGCATTTTGTGATTAATAATGGAAGGGACATATTATGGAAGGGACAGAAATGTAGAAAAGCCCCTTTGCGTGCTCCCAGATGACAGTTGCAACTGCGTAGTGCGACCGTCCAGGAACGCGGTCCAAGGAGTTAACCCACTTTAGATTCAGTTAAAATGAACTCAGGTCAGTTTTCCCACTTAGTACGGTACGGTTGGGCTGATGTGAAAATGGAACAGTGGTGCGGACCAAACAACAGAACTGTGACCGCCTGAAAAGGTGGGTCACGGTCGACTTCCAAGCAGACTCTAGTGCGGTTTGTTTGTGGCGTGAAACGAACCAACCAACCACAGGATCTTATGATTGCAGATATGGGATTTTAGCATAATTTCAAAAGCTAAACTAATAAATCTATCTGCTAATCGTAAAATCTGTTGCAACCTTACTGATACGTAACATTCTTTTGAGGCCATGGACATATAAACATGTTGGCGCGGTTATTTACCTTGATTACAATTCAAAGGCTTTTAAATCTGCGGTTCTTGTTCCGACTCCATGTACCTCAGTCAGTCCATTAAGTGTGAAAGAAGTTCTTAAAGTTTTTGTTCGATTTTAAACGAACAAGATGTAAAATGTTAATTAGTCAGCTCTAAGGTTAGAGCCACGCTAGCCATTGTTCAAACTTTATGCTAAGCTAAGCTAGCTGCCCGCTGGTTTTATATTTAAAAGGACAGCCATGAAAGTGGTGGTCAATCTTCACATCTAACCTTCAACCAGTAAGCGAAAAAGCATATTCCCAACATAAATGTGAAAATATTCCTTTAAGCTGCACTATATCCAATTTGGAAATGGATAACTGTGACTCATTGTATTTTTACTTGAAGGACAAGGGCTTGGAATGTGTACTACAGATGACTAAAGGTAAGATTCCTCACAGTAAAGTGCCAGTGGTGTGTACAGTGTCATCCCTGTTGTCACACTTTGCAAACAGTGCTCAGCAGAATTCAGTGTTGGCCTTCAGGTTTTTATCCATCTGATTGCTGAACTGAGAGCAGAAACTCTTTTTTCAGAGGCTTGGCGTGGACCCTGAATCATCTGTTGTCTAGCTGGACAGGTTTTAAACACACACACAATATAATGAGAGGACAGGAGATGAAGGATTAAAACGTATTTTTTGGTTTCTAAGAAGTTGTCAGGTTGACGTCTACTCCGCTGGCGAGTGGTGTGTCATGTGCCAGAGAGCTTTCTTCCTCCTAATTCCCTCTACCGCCGGTGTGGGAAGAATAGGCCTGAGGGATGAATAAGGCATGAAGCCAAGCTCTTAGCAGCCATCAGAACAACTCAATGTGCCAACCAGGACTGCTTTTAGAGAAAGGTTGGTTGGACTCCGTGTGTGTGCATGAGAAGAAAAGGTTGCTGTCAGGGTGAACAAGCAGAAACCCCAGGTAACGGAAACCAACGGTGGGAGTAAGAGAAATGGAGAGACGGGGGGAGGAATCAGTCCTGTTTTTTCTCCACAAGAGGCTGATGGGAAGTGTTACTCAGTGTTTTAATCCCTCTGTGGCACAAAAAGAGGCTCTCTCCCACGGTTTGAAGCCACCGGATGGGGTAACCGCACGCACGAGTCATGAGTCGGCGCTGGCAGATCTACCGGGAGATGAAACCGCGTTTCGGGAGAAACCACTTGGGTGGCCCGAGACGAGGCGGGGAGGCTTTTTTTGGTGATTAATAACTGATAAGTGGGAGACCGAGTCGGGGATGATTTCGCCCCCTTTCGCTCCGTACCAGGGGTGTGTTACGGAGCCTCCTGAGCTGTCCCACGCACTTTTGGTGCAACTGAATGTTTCTCAGTAGCGAGTGCTGATTTGGGGATTAATTAATAGGTGAAAATCTGGCTACTGCTCGGTATGCGGAACATTAGAAACTGAGCTAGAGGCTCACACAGATCCTAATATGACTGTCCTTGTATGAAGTCAGGAGCATTAAAAGCAGTGTTGGGCAAGTTACTTACAAAATGTAATGATTCACTTATTACTTGCACAGCACTTGTACTTCAATAGCATAGCTCTCACACAGTCCTTTGAACTTTATGTATTATCTTCAGTACTTAAAGCTGCTGTGAGGTATATTTTTATAATTACAATGTATCAAATGACAATGTGAAAACAATGTAACGTCCTAATAATGAACCTACAGAGAATTATCAACCAACTTTGCAGCTCTCCTCAGAATTAAAAGAGCTTTATAGTGAATCTGAGCCTTTTGTGCTGTCCGGCCCACAACTTTACTTTTTCGGTCGTTGTTTGTCAAAAATTGTTTTCTCATGCAGTATTACTGATTTCCAAAAAGATTTGATATGGGGTTTTGAGAGATTTCTTGTGGAGAAACTACATTTTACAGCTATGTTGATTAAATCAGCTTACCGATTTGTCGGTTTAGAATGTCTTTGGTCGAGGACAGCCCAAATTTAGCAGCAAAAGGGCCAGATATTTACCTCAGGAGTTGGTGGAGTCCAAACCCGGTGCTAAAAGAGAGTAAATGTTTGAATCGCATTAATCAGGTGGACACAAACAGTGTCCAACTGATTGCTAGTGTTGCTCTGTAACTGCCGGGTGTGTCAATAAGCTAACTGTTAGCTGATAAGTTCACTGCAGCAACTTAAAAGGTGATGATGTGTCAAAGTCACGTTTACAATTTGTTTCAGCTACCCCTTAAGTGGGCGCCAGTTTAATACAAGTAGGAATAGCAAACAAAACATTGTGATTTAACCATAGACTGTTTATAAGAAGTGTACGTAGTAACTTCACCCACTGGTTTGCGGACTGCTGTTTTGAAAACTCAAGTTTTGCGGTTTTGCGGTCGCCATCTTGGATTATGGCCGTCGCCATGTTGTTGTTTTTTTGCAACCAATGAACGGAAGTTACAATATTTGGAATGCGGAGGAGTGACGTAGTGACTTTGTACACATTACTGCAACATTGCTAGTTAATATGTTGCTGCCAAATGCTGTTTAAAACGCACTCATCTATATGCATGTGTGTGTTTTAGAAACTATGTCGAGGCAGCTGCAGGGTTTTGATCTGATTAGCGGGGTCCAAGTAAAAGGAGGTCTAATCTGATAGTTCAGCTATCAATCAAAGAGAATCAATCAAATCCGTCAACACAGACAGAAATGGGTGGACGGACAGATGTGCGTCGTTTGTTGGAGGGGACAACAAAAAAATTAGACAGAGACTAGAGCCAAGAAGACAATTATACAAAGACACACAAATCAGAATAAAAACATGAGGGAAGTGAAATCAAAATGGTGGAGAAGAGAGGAGCTGCAGAGGAGAAAGTTGAATTAGCAACGTCATACACACACACACACACACACACACACACACACACACACGGATGCGAGTACACACATCTTGGAGAGCAGGGCATTTGAATAGTCTGCGGCTGCTCTGAGAACTCCAGTCAAAGGGTAGAGTCTGGAGACCCAGACGGCCATATGTCCTCTCTCCTGCCTCTGCAGTCCTACAACCCTGCCCCGGGACACACAGCACACATGCCTGTGCGTGTGAGCACACACACATACACGCACACACAAACACATAGACACAAAGGCTAATTGGGCACAACAATCTGGATCGTGCAGTTATTTTCTGCTTTTTCAAACGACCCTCTTCGCTAACTCTTTTCATGCACACATCCACATACGTGCAGCAGCAATGCAGCGTTAAAATACCAACTGTCGTTCTTCTTCTACCATAACCTAAATATCAAAGACTCTGACTGCAGAAATTCAGAAATTTATTTTTTTACAACATTTACCTGCAGCCCAGCGCTGTCACGGTCGATCTGAGCAAAGCCTATCAGCTCTCATGTTGCTTTGGAATTTTTTTTGATTTGTGTGTGTGTGTGTGTGTTAATGTGGCCATTTTTTGCCCTGACATTGTCATACCCATTTTCCTTCAACTGCTTTATCCTACTGCACGCATGTATTCTAACACAATACAAGAAGAACCGACACACACACACACACACACACACACACACACACACACACACACACACACACACACACACACACACACACACACACACACACACACACACACACACACACACACACACACACACACACACACACACACAAACCACAAACAATACACCTTCTCCTGACTAGGAGTTGAGTCACGAAGAAACAGCAAACATCCCACTCACCTTACTACACGGCATTCCCTGCCCTCTAGTAATGGGAAGTCAAGAAAGAGAGGAAATCCATACTAGGATTTACCCAGTGCTGGATAATAAGGGGGAATACCACCGCAAAACACAGAACCACAGAGAGACAACCCCCCCCCAACCACCACCACCACCACCACCACCACAACACACACCCACAGTTACACTTAAAGACCCGGGGAGGAAGCACACAACAGATCCACTTACAAGCAGAAAATGCCAAAAACAAGTGACTTCCACGAGATAACTGTTCTGTTGAGGTGCCCGGGCAATTCAAATCACCCCGGCATGCGGGAGATGAGAGGGAACCTGTCATCTGTCCATCCCTTCCTCCCTCCCTCCCTCCCTCCCTCCTTACCCTCTGATACCTCTTCGCCGAGCTGACGGTCGCCGCGGCACCAGATTCCTATGCGGTGGCCATGTCCGATCAAATGATGGCAAAGTGGCGTGAAAATCTCCTTCCACACGGCCGTCCGTCTCTGCTCTTTCTTCCCCTTACTCTCCCCTCCTGGTCCACAGTGGAGCGTGAGAGACGCCGGCGGCTGCAGCCTCCAAATCTTCCACACACTCACCCCCCCTTTTTAATTAGCTTGTTCCAGCGACCGGCAACGACTAATAAATTGAGTGGCTGAAATCACCTCCTGTGCGGCGTTCGCTCCAATGAGGAGGCGCGGAGGAGAGCGCGAGAACATGTGTGTGAGAGAGTAAGAGTGTGTCTGTGTGAGAGAGAGAGATACAGTGATCGAGAGAGAGAGAGAAAGGGAGAGAGAGAAAAGGAGGGAGGGCATGCATTATGTGTGTCAGCTCATTTGTATTCAAAGCTTGTTTTCTCTCTCCATCCCTCCCCTTCTTTCTACCTCTGTCCATCTCTCTCCTTATCTCCCTCCATCCATCCCTCCCTCCCTCCCTCCCTCCTCTCCCCTCCTGCTCTCCATGAATGGACGTAGAGGACATGAACCTGACCCAAACATTAGAGGAAAGAAGGAGGGATGCTGCAGACTATAGGGGGGAGAAGGCTGCAGGCTGCACACGTGTGTGTGTGTGTGTGTGTGTGTGTGTGTGTGTGTGTGTGTGTGTGTGTGTGTGTGTGTGTTTGAGGCTGCTTGGCTGCCTTCAGCTCAGCTCACTCGATGTGGGTTAATGATACGCAGCTATTGATCTAACACTCCTAAAGCACATGGGTGAGAGAGGGAAGAGGAGGGCCAGACCCGAAGGTCCTGCATGACTCTGAAGGTCTATAACCATGCAGGAAGAAAGATCAGCTGTTCAAACCATACATCGCCTTCTGCTGCGAAACCGCCGAGGGCACAGCCCGCTATATACTATGCTGGTTCTGACGCACAACTGACCTGTCGACAGATGAGGGGACGCAATACTGACCCCCGCCGAGAGCTGACTACTGATTTCAGTAGTGATGACAAGACATGAGGAGGTTGTGGTGGAGTCGTACTTCAGGGATTGGCACAAACCTTTGTGCATACATGCATGTTCCCAGAAGATGAATCCTAATAACTTTGGCAAAACCCCTGACTTTTCCTCTAGCATCACCGTGAGGTTGATTGTCTTGGTTTTGAGTGAAATGTCGAAAACAACTACTGGACGGCTTTCCATTATATTTGGTGCACAATTACTCACGTCTCTCACACATCTCACATCTCTCAGGGTGAACTGTACTGCAAAAAGAAAAGTAATTGGGTTATGTGACATTGAGCAGTAGCTGAATTCTCGCAATATCACAAGATCATGAGAGAATCGCGAGGTCACATATCCCACGAAAATCCATCTTGTTGAGCTTCGAGTAGGAGTTTGTGTCTGGTAAGCCAGGGCACAGACCAATCAGTGTCCTGTGAGGAGCTACTGGCAGATATGGGCGAAAAATGGCGGCTCCTGAACAGCTTAGCGTAGATGTTACAATAGCATCAATTCTATCAGAACTGGAGAGTGTTTCCTCAAGATGTTTTCGCTACTCTCCCGACTGGCTTTGGCAAGACTTTGACAGACAGATGACTCGGCCAATCACCTATTTAGTATTTTTTTGTAAGTTTTCAATGACGGCTCCTCAGATGGTTCTGTGGAACAAACCATCTGGCGGTTAAGGTTTTGCTTTATGACCATATACCTGAATAACTAATGGCATTCCCGTCAGCCTGAGCAGTACTTTGTTTAATAGCTAATTACCAAATGTTAGCATGCTAATGCACTAAACAAAGATGGAGCCATTTTTTTTATTGTGCTTTGGATAAAACAAACACGATATAAGTTGTTAATTCATGAGCTTTAGAGGCAGATTTTAAATGAAAAATGGCTACTGCAAATCGGTCGACATGGCACATGCTAACTCTGGTCATACTCTACATCTCATACATTTTGCCTTTGTGTGACTTTACGTCACTGAATGAGCCAAATAAAATGAACATGAAAAACCACAGCATCAAGTTGGATCTGATCACATTCTGCAAGACACTTTGCACAGAAGCCACTTATTTGATCTACCACATCACCAACGCGTTATTTTATCACCTTTCATAATGCACACATTAACAACAGGACACGTCGACTCCTCCGGCTAAGAGAGACCCAGAGGTGATAAATGAATCTAGAGGTTAACCTAAGGCGTTTTCTGTTGGCCGGGCTGCTGGTGGCTTCTGCCTCGCCCACTCTTCATTAATATACCATTACCTCAGCGACATTAATAGCCAGTCGACAATTTTTTTTTATGTGCACACAGCTTCTGATCAATATTTTATAAACGATCATACATCAAGAAAAAGGCAAAAATACACCAGCCAATAACCGCCAGTGACTTATTATTCTTACTGTGACTAAAAAAAGAAAATAGACGTTACTCAAATGTAAAAGAATCGCCTATTAAGATTGCTAATTATAATCTGTCAATGAAATTCAACGCCCTTCTCTGTCGTCCTCACCCCGAATCCCCACCTCACTTGTTCTGACTCTCCCTCCTCCAGTGCCGAGTGTGCTGTCTTGCCCCTCGTGGGTCTCTGAGGGATTGTCAAAGCGGTAGATGAGATACGGCCCGAGCGTTGTGGAAATGAGAAATCTGCCTGTTATGGGGCCGTTATGGTTTACAGCACATCGGACACCCGTCCCACGGGTCTACTCTTTCCTCCCGGCCATATACCCTGCTCCATCTCTCTGTCCATCCCCCTCTCTGGCTGCTCGCACCACCCTCCAAGTCTACAATGGCAACCCCCCCAAACTCAGACCTTCACTTAAGGAAGGAGAAAACTGAGAGAGACATAAATATATATATATAGGATAAAGGGACATAATAGAGCAAAAGAAACAGAAGGAGAGGGCAAAAGGACGGATGTTGAATTTGCTGAGCTTTGCTAGTTGTGTGCATTTGTTGTTTCCGGGTAAACTTGCCTTTGTGTACAATAGCATGCACAGAAAAACATCCATTCAACGGGACGGAACTTATATGTACCGATGCATTAATGCATTTACTTGTTCATGCGCGTTCATCAACTGTAAGTCCAGTAATGCTTGAACACTGTACATGTGTGTAACATGCACGCATGAATACAGGCATCCACGGGACCCTCGGTACAGTAGGACGCCTCCCTTTACCTAAACCGCATACTGGCAACGTACTTAATTTAAATAATTCAGACGATCAATTCAGGGTGAGTTTAACATACAATGGGCATTCATGCAAGGTGTTTGGCCAATGTGACGGGTCTGAAGTTGAGAGACAGAGCGGGAGGCGCAAATCTACATCGGATAAAATGCTTTAAAACTGTTTAAATGTGCTGATGAGAGGCCACCGGTATCCAGTGACTCCACCCGTCATGTTTCAAATGTGTTCATTTCAAATTTGTTTTATTCAACTTATTTGTTGAAAAATATCTGTTTATTTATAAGCATTCATGCATTGCTGGTAGTCTTATTATATTTAATTGGGACAAAGGGCAGGCTAGCTGTTTCCCTTTTTCCAGTCATTAAGCTATGCTAGGCTAACCAGCTGCTGACTTTAGCCTCATATTTACATAAGCATGGTATTAATCCAACAAAGAACTAAGAAACCCTCCTCTAACAGTCCAGACTGCATGGGGCACATGAGCACATAACCTTGATGTCCAATTTCAAGCCCGTCACTTAAACACACCGTGCCCACACCGTGCCCCCACCCCCCATTACCACCACACATAATCGCCACACAGCTCTCCAAACACAACCCCCCCAGGCGCGCACACACACACACAGCTCTTTATCATTATGCCAGGAGCTCCAGCTGTGGTCTACGGGGGCAAATTCATTAATCAGCTCGACAACAAAGGACCACATTCCTACACTGGGCTTACTCCTTTGTCTGTGGCTCCCACTTGATCCTGGGCTAATTCTGCCGGTTAAACACCAAACAAAGCTCTTGTTTTTGATCAGTCTCAAACCAGATCATCCCTTTTACATCATGTCTATCTTTATTACCTCTTTGTTGAGCGTACAGCACTTTCACAGTCCGTACATACGAGTCCATGTGTGAATATCTAACAAAAAAGTTTTTTAAAAATAACACACAGACGGCAAACACTCATGTACTATAAAGTATGAATGAATGGTCATTGCTAATGCAGATGTCTTCTTCCATAGAGCTGGATTGTCTTAATAGGAGACCCCCTGATGAATACGAGAACTAATAGATCCCACCATGAAACTTCCCCACTTTTAACTCAGAATAAGACAATTATGTTCTGTATTACATGTTTCTGAAAATGTTATGTGTAAATATGCAAGTTATAAATGATCTTATTAAATAGGTGCTAATTTGCACACATTTCCAAAACAAAAAACTGATCATGGGATAAAGCCACATTCAAAATTCTAGTTAAATTTAGAAAATATTATCAATAAATTTCCATCATGTTGTAAGGAATAAAATGTGTAAATCAGGCTATGAATGATATTTAAACAAACCCCTCTGTAAAAACCTTCAGAATATAGATGGGAGTGAAACTGGAAAGATTGGTGTATGTGCGTGCTACTGAAGTGGTTCAGAGTCTGAGAAAAGACTAATTATCAGAAAACGGCCTTTAAAGACATGTATAGTAAAATGATGTACATTTTGAGGACACTACATATGAAAAAATTAAATACTTTAGAGATATCATCATGAAACTTCCCAGTTGATTACTAACATTAAGGCAATTTTTTGTATTACATGTTTTATGACATTTTATGTTTTTATATGCAAATGAGGCATTATCTACTTCTTACTTTTGAAATCTACGGCCGCAAATAGACGTAGTGTCGAAATATAAACACCAGAATGTGTATTTTGTGTGTGGTCTTTCCACCCTTATGAAAGAAGACCTGTTATGGAAGCAAAAAAACGAAAATCTCATAACTAAACACCAGTGCATGAAAAACTTTATTTTTGCCTGTAGTTTACCGACCTATAAGCAGCAGTGTTTAGGATTTAGTGGCATCTAGTGGTGATGTTTCATAGTGCATCCCACTAAACAACCCTCCACTCAACCCTCCCTTTACAAACTTGTTGGATAACTGTGTTAGCTGCCAGGAAGCGCAAAAAAAACAAAAGGCTCTTTCCCAAGCCAGTGTTTGGTTTGTCCGTTCTGGGCTACTGTAGAAACATGGCGGTGCAACATGGCGAACTCCGTGATGAGGACCATCTCCTATGTAGATATGAAGGGCTCATTCCATTTAACAAAAACACAAGGATTCTAAGTTTTGGGCGACTATACACTAATGAAAAACATAGTCATGAATATTGTATTCAATTCTGCCAATAAATCCCCCTAATACCTACACACTGTTCCTTTAAGAAAGAATATAGAAGCTGTATCACTCATAAGAAATCTTTTCTTTGCAGCTCAAGTGCCTTCACATAAAATACCTTGGGTGGCTTCCTCAGGAGTCTCATTTAGTTCAAGTCGACTAGTTCTCTTCAGGGATTTGTTTCATAACGCAGTCTCCTGCCTCAGGTCTGTGTTTGATCATAGAGCTGAGCAGCTTCATGCCAGTCATAAGGGACGTCTTTCCGTATGGGCAAATGCCATTACTGTCAGGCCATAATAACATCATGTGGGCAAGGTTCTGCAAATATCAGGTGGGGGTGGGGCTACAGCAGGTGTTCCCCTCTTTCATTGGGATTGGAAAATAAATTCCATCTCATGTGATTTGATTTCCTGCTGCAGTTTGCTATTATCACCCCCCACCCCTTAGCACGGGATCCAGTGGAGTGGTCCCTTGGCCGTGTAGACTAGCTAGAAACCCCCTCGGGCATAGGGGGGAGGAAATGATGCGTGTTATTGTGAACACACCAGATGGGGTCCTGAAGCGGAGAACATGGCGGTACAGAGCAGCAATCTCTTCATAATGAGATGTAAATGGAGGCGACTCCGGGGCTGGGGAATGGTGACAGGGAGGCTCATTCCGGTGGATGATAGCGCAAAGTAATTTAAGTGACAGGTAGCAAACCTGCATAGTGATAAATCGCAATTTTTCAAATTAGGCAGAGGACACGGCCCTTCCTGGATTGGGACCTATTATCTGAAACCCAACAGGCAACATTAAAATGGTCTAAAATCAATATTTATACAATAACAACGCATCAAATTACTGCGTTATGTGAGAGAGCTCACTCATAGTGATGAACCTGCAAATGATGTCTCTGTTGTTCCGCTCAGCTCTACAGACCTCCATAGCAAGAAGATGTTTTAAAACTCATTGTTTTGGCAATCTGGCCTCTTTACTGTTTTGATTCAGGTCCATTGCTCGAACAGTGTCGTTAACCTGCCCAGCACCAAACAGCAGACAGTCACAGTTAGCAACCATCTTGCAGAGCTAAATTCCAGTAGGAAATATTGTACATTGAATAACACAAAATGTATCTATCAAATTTTCTGATTAAGATTTTATACATAAAAACAAGGTAACATCAAGCTTATGAAATATGATGCATTTTTTTTAACTTGAACTACCAGTAGAAGAGTATATAAGATAGTTCAATTAGCTGTATCTCAACCAGCCACAACATGAAAAATGCTGCTTACAGTTTTAATGCATTCATAATATCTGAAAGGTGCTATCCTGTATTTAATATAAGTTTTGAGTACATTTAGCTGATAACGTAGTTTTATTCAAGGGACATTTTAAATTTAAGATTTTCACACATTGGTATTAGCGTTACTAGCTAACACTATTTGTAAATGATGTCAGTAACGTTTCTTCTCACATCACTGCTTACCACTTAACATGGTGAATTTTGCAACAAATAAGTCAATGAGCCATATATTTTCGAAGGAATTGCAGACCAAAAACTTACATTAATCAGTTGTACACAATTTCAAATGAATGCTAATGTTACTAGTTATCTGCCGAATGTGTGAATACGCACCTGTTTGCTAACAAGTTTGTCATATACCCATAGCTTGTTTTTGCAGGATTTAAAAAAAAAAAAATCTGTTGGTCTTACAGCTGATAATATCTGTTATCAGAACTATTTCAATATGTTAAGTTGTTCATGTAAATGACATGCTAGTGTTTTACTGTTATTTCATCATGAGTGACACAGGGTTCAGAGTTAGAGAAAGACCAAGCTCAAACTTTGGCAGCGGCAGCTAGCAGTGGCACTTCCTGTGGCAAGCTTAGATGCCACTACTTGCCTCAGTTGCCGCTGTTTGGGAGAGGTGCCACGGCAGTTGCTGGTTTAAAGCATTTATTTTACGTTGTTACAACATGGGACAACACATTAAGATCATTGTGTGTGTGTGTGTGACTGCATGACTGTTTGTAATTATAATTGATTTAGTTGGAAATGCCGAATTGTAATAATATGGCTCATCGTTTTGAGTAAACTAAGCTAATATAGGACATATAACGTCAGGTTGCACTTGTTGCCAAAGAGTTGATTTACCTTTAATTTTGACTTTATTTCTGGCTCTGTTGTCATCTCAATAATGCCACTAAACTTTCCAATATAAAATATTTTTACCGTTCGCATGTTTATCATACAAAACAAAATAATAAAGTTTTTTTTTTCCTATCATCGCTTACTACCGCATATGAATCATGTATAAGAAATGTCTTGATTTCCATGCTAACCTGTAATTATATAGTGTTTTCTATACGAAACTCTACTACAGGGTGCACATGTGTAATCTGCTCCCAGAACGGGTCTGTATTAAAATATTTATTCAAATTAGTAAAAACATAAAACACATATTTTCACTTTTCAAATTGCTTTACTTTTGAGAAATAACATACCCGTGCCTGCTGCCTGTTGGCATCATGGGAACATGAATTTGAGGCCACCCAATTAGCTCGTTCTCATCTTCAAACATTATTTAAGAATCTTTTGACATCTACTATTAAGTTGTACTGATCATTCTAAAGAGTACAATGAATCTAATCCATATTTACAATTTGCATTGCTTCAGCCCACTGCCTGAAAGTGTTTGTTTCCATGCCAACAAGTGCCAACTGACGTTAGTCTATACAGGTTTAGTTTAATCAAAACGATCTGCCATAATATTAGAATTTGGCATTTTTTAACTAAACCAATTATAACTTCCAACAGTCATCCTCTCAAGGACCTTAATGTAGTGTCACACATTGTCAAAATACAAAAAATAAAGACTTAAAACCAGCAACTGCTGCGGCAAGTCGTGGCAGCTGAGCAATCCAAGACTGAGCTTATATAGCCTTGTGCACGCCTGTACCATTTGCTGGTTGTGATGAAGTACTGCAGGAAATACACAACATAGTTACAATCTTATAATAGTAGTTTGGACTTTATGCAGATAACACGCAATTGTGGTGGAATGTAAATTAGTATATTTACTCAAGTAATGTACTTTAAGTAAAATTTTGAGATACTTGTACTCTACTTGAGTCTTTTCTTTTCATGCCATTTCTTCTCCTACCCCTCTACATTTCAGAGCGAAATATTTACATGAAAGAAATATAAAGAGTTTAACTTTTTTGAATGTACTTTTACTTTTAATACTTTTACATCCCTGATCCCACCTTTTACTTAAGTAACATTTGAAATGCAGGACTTTTATTCGTAACTAATTTTCTCGCAAAAAGTTAATCTCTAGCAGTGCATGTTGTTATAAAACAATCTTATTGTTGTGCTAATGATGTGTTAATATTCATACGAATATTATTGTGTACTTTCTTTTGATATTTGGGCAAAATCGTTTTTTTCTAAAACTATGCCAATAAAAGGTTAATTAAATTGTATTGATTTGATTAGGATTGATTTTGGACATTTGTTGCATAGCAACAGTAACCACAGTAACTGGGTAGAGGAGAGGGGGAGGTGGGGTGGGGCGGGGCTGGTTGCCAAGGGAATCAAATAATGCTTCTAGAATGTTTGTGTATGGTCTATGTGCTTCAAAGGCAGTGATGTCACAAAGAACGCTGTGATGTCACCAGCTGTCTTTGATATCGCGTTATATGTCCGGTAATACTGAAATGATTCTCTCATTGTTCTTCAGCCAAGGAGAGAGACAGGTCGTTCAACGCACTGACCAAGGTAAATTCATTAGTTAATTTAACATTAGTTAAACCAAAAGAAATGTTGCACTTCAACAAATACGAAAGGCTCCCCCCAATCCCTGTGCATGGCCAAGAGAAGCGGAAGGTGAAGTTCACAGTTGAGGCGCTGAGCGACCCTGCAGAAAACAGCAGTCCCCCAATTTACTCCGTATACCAACCGAACCGGTACAATAGGCGCGAATCTGGCTGTATTCCAACAATTACAGCACCATACGAGACAATCCAACATGTAAACAAATCAGACAAACAACAGAAAACCGGACCACCAAAAGAAGTAATTTTGCCTGGGGCTGACTGGGAAAAATCCAGTCCACCATAAACCAGCCCGATCTCAAAAGGCTAACCAGGCAGGAATTGGTGGAGCTTAATCTGAAGAACTTCTCCAGAGAAGCGGATAAACGCCTGAATGAAGGAGCAGATAAGCAGCGGAAAAAAAGAGGACTTGAGAAGCAGGAAAGGGAGAAATATTTGGATATGCTTGCTGCAGAAGAGCTGGAATCAAAGAGACAGGATGGGCAGAAAACCATTTATGAAACCAATTTTCAGAGGTTTCACCAGGATATCCGCGTCAGGAAATTCAACAGTTCACTCTGTACTGCAAATGTGCAGAAGGAGAATGACCTACAGCTGAATGTTTACCGAGACAAACAAAAGAGAACTGTGGAAGAACGAAAAAGGCTGGACGAAGAGGCGATAAGGCGTGAACTAGAGGAAGCCTCGGGACAAGAGCAGCAGAAAGCTAATCAGAGACAGCTTACCCAGAAGGCTTTGACAGACTATCACCTTCAACAGGTGGAGGAGAAGATGCAGCTGAGAGAGGAACAGAGACAACAGGAGAAGGAAGAGAGAGCCAGACTCCGGGACCTTGATCAATTGCAGGCACAGGAGTTAAGACAAGAGAAACTCAAAATAAGGGAGACAAAGAAAAACGACTTGACGGATCGGCGAGAGGAGATCTCCAGTAGACACTGCCAGAGAGAAACAGAAGCACAGAAACAGATTACAGAGGAGAAAGACAGAAAACGTGTTGGGAGGTTTTTAACTACGCTGCAGCACAGAAAAGATGACAGAGCAGAGGACAGAAAGTGCCAGGTCAAAAAGGACATTGTGGCAAAGAAATTGGCGGAGAGCAAGAAGGTGCAGGCTGCCACGACAAACCTGAGAGAGGATTCGAAAATTTCCAGGGAAGTGGCTGAGCAAGATGCCTTAGTTGCAAAGCAGCAGCGGGACAGGGAGGAGAAAAGGGCCGCTATTCTTAAAAATATTTCTTCTCATAGAGAGAGGAAGAAACAGGAGAAAGAGCAGAAGGAGAAGGCAGATGAACAAAGCCACCGGGATTTCCTCCAGGCCCAGAAAGAGTCTAACAGGTTGTTTGCGACAGAAAAAAGACTAAAGGCTAAAAGAGACACCGACAAGAAAATTGAGTGTCGAGACTTCAATCTCAGACAAAAGGCTGAAAAGCGTGCCCGGCTTCATCTACTGCAAAAGGCAGAACAGGAAATTGAAATGAAATACGCTAAACAAATGGCTGAGAAGGACAATCAACTCCTGCAGTATGTTCAGCGTGAACTTCTCAAGGCTGCAGACACCACAGGAGGGAATCCTGTCATTTATGATGCAAAGGATCCACAGTACTTTTGCAGGAAAACGGATCAACCAATGCCCAGTTTAGTCACTGACCAGACCCGTGTTATGAAACAGTATCTGGAACGCAACAGCCTTGAACCCAACATGGGCCGTAGTTCCACTGCTGACTCATGGAGTGATTCTGAGAGTTCCAGCTACAGATCAAGTTACACAGGTGGATCATCAACCACTAGTCCCCCTGCTTCGGTAGAGGGGTCCGGCTACCGTGCGACAGATACAGGGAAATCCTTGCTCAGACACCACATTGCTCCAACTGACCATGGAGCACAAGGCCTTGTCCTAGATGGGATGGAGGAGTCCAACTACCGTGCTCCCTTCACAGGAGAAAAACTACCCAAATACAGCACAGCTCAAACCCAGCTCATCAGGCAGAAGCAGGAATGCAACAAGCTGCAGCTAACTTACGTAGAGAACAGCACGATTGATCTCCCGCCGTCCCGCTTCCCATCCATTTCCACAAAGGGATCCCCTTTAGGAAAATGCTCTGTCCCTGCTGGGATGGAGGAGTCCAACTACCGTGCTCCCTTCACAGGAGAAAAACTACCCAAATACAGCACAACTCAAACCCAGTTAATCAGGCAGAAGCAGGAACGCAACAAGCTGCAGCTAACTTACGTAGAGAACAGCACGATTGATCTCCCGCCGTCCCGCTTCCCATCCATTTCCACAAAGGGATCCCCTTTAGGAAAATGCTCTGTCCCTGCTGGGATGGAGGAGTCCAACTACCGTGCTCCCTTCACAGGAGAAAAACTACCCAAATACAGCACAACTCAAACCCAGTTCATCAGGCAGAAGCAGGAACGCAACAAGCTGCAGCTAACTTACGTAGAGAACAGCACGATTGATCTCCCGCCGTCCCGCTTCCCATCCATTTCCACAAAGGGATCCCCTTTAGGAAAATGCTCTGTCCCTGCTGGGATGGAGGAGTCCAACTACCGTGCTCCCTTCACAGGAGAAAAACTACCCATACAGCACAACTCAAACCCAGTTCATCAGGCAGAAGCAGGAACGCAACAAGCTGCAGCTAACTTACGTAGAGAACAGCAAGATTGATCTCCCACCGTCCCGCTTCCCATCCATTTCCACAAAGGGATCCCCTTTAGGAAAATGCTCTGTCCCTGCTGGGATGGAGGAGTCCAACTACCGTGCTCCCTTCACAGGAGAAAAACTACCCAAATACAGCACAACTCAAACCCAGTTCATCAGGCAGAAGCAGGAACGCAACAAGCTGCAGCTAACTTACGTAGAGAACAGCAAGATTGATCTCCCACCGTCCCGCTTCCCATCCATTTCCACAAAGGGATCCCCTTTAGGAAAATGCTCTGTCCCTGCTGGGATGGAGGAGTCCAACTACCGTGCTCCCTTCACAGGAGAAAAACTACCCAAATACAGCACAACTCAAACCCAGTTAATCAGGCAGAAGCAGGAACGCAACAAGCTGCAGCTAACTTACGTAGAGAACAGCACGATTGATCTCCCGCCGTCCCGCTTCCCATCCATTTCCACAAAGGGATCCCCTTTAGGAAAATGCTCTGTCCCTGCTGGGATGGAGGAGTCCAACTACCGTGCTCCCTTCACAGGAGAAAAACTACCCAAATACAGCACAACTCAAACCCAGTTCATCAGGCAGAAGCAGGAACGCAACAAGCTGCAGCTAACTTACGTAGAGAACAGCACGATTGATCTCCCGCCGTCCCGCTTCCCATCCATTTCCACAAAGGGATCCCCTTTAGGAAAATGCTCTGTCCCTGCTGGGATGGAGGAGTCCAACTACCGTGCTCCCTTCACAGGAGAAAAACTACCCAAATACAGCACAACTCAAACCCAGTTAATCAGGCAGAAGCAGGAACGCAACAAGCTGCAGCTAACTTACGTAGAGAACAGCACGATTGATCTCCCGCCGTCCCGCTTCCCATCCATTTCCACAAAGGGATCCCCTTTAGGAAAATGCTCTGTCCCTGCTGGGATGGAGGAGTCCAACTACCGTGCTCCCTTCACAGGAGAAAAACTACCCAAATACAGCACAACTCAAACCCAGTTCATCAGGCAGAAGCAGGAACGCAACAAGCTGCAGCTAACTTACGTAGAGAACAGCAAGCCCCAATACTATTTGACCGACCCGGTCAAATCTTTACCAAGATATGCCACGGCTGAAACTCAGTACATCAAAATGCGCCAGGAACGCAACAAGCTGCTTCCCAGGAGGCCTTAAATGGCCAATCAACCCTCCTGTCCCACACCTTACACTACATTCTCTATCTATCAATCTCTTTCCTTCTGTCTCCTCTTTTAAATGTCTTCCCATTCCCCTTTCTTCCCTTTTTTAGGACACCATTGGTGATTAGCACCAATGCCTCACAGCCAGGTTCTGGTTAGGGCCAGACCTTGCTGTGTTCATGTTCTCCCTATTTGTGGGTTTCCTCCGGGTACTCCGGTTCCCCCACAGATAGGGTTGACAATAAAAGTCATCAATAACAAAACACAGCCAGGTTTTGGTTAAGGCTAGACCTTGCTGTGTGGGGTTCATATTCTCCCTATATGTGGGTTTCCTCCGGGTACTCTGGTTTCCTCCCACAGATAGGGACAAACCCACCCCCCCCCAAAAAAATAAAAAAAATATAAACAATACAAAATGATGTATGGACTTCCCTTTGCTACGTTTGTAAGTGGGGAGGGCCCCAATGCTTAAAGGGGAACAACTCTTAAATGAAGGGAAAATTCAGGTAAAGGGCCTGGGAAAGTTCAGTCAATATTTGTGAACATGAACTTTTCCCTCAAAGCCAGAAACCTGAGAACTAAAGTCTGGATGATACAAATAAAACAACATGTTGGAAGTTGATTTCGGAAAAGAGACTGTGTTCATGTAACCAGAGCTGTATAATGAGAGTCGCTTTATTTCAGTTCACTTGATGGTGATGCACTTTTTAAAGGTAAGATGTTTAAATAAAGAGATTGTATATTAATAGCAGAACTGAACATGCATTAAAGCATGTTAATGGTTATATATATGAGGCAGTCACTCCTACATTCAGGCATAAGGATGAAATATTTAAAAAACGTGACATCCACAGAAAATGTCTATAAATAGGAAGAAGCATTTTGTGCATTTTGACACATATTTAAGCTTTGGTTAAACACAACATACGTCATTTAGCCAAAATGTTGTCCATTTATCTTCTAACGTCTTCTTTGGTACTGTTTAAGTCTGAGGCAGTCTGACTGCTGGTCCAGATAAAGAAAGTTGACTGAAGAGGAAATGTTGTCATTCTGATGAATTCAGCATTTTTCTGTAAATACATACAAAGACACACAATACAGTTCAAGACAGAGACACAGACAGATGTTTGTTATACCACAATGCCATCTGTATAGTACTTAATTTCTTAACTTGGAAAAGGGTTGGACATCATCTTTGGAATCTGCCTGTTATATCATGCAGAGAAAAATCATAAACTCCCTTCTTTAAATCATAAGTTACTATGAAAGATTGAAACAAGCAAGTCATGAATCCCGTTGACATAAAAGTCATTGGAGAAAAAAATGAAATGCAAAATATTCTAGTGACGTCAATGTAAAGTCATGTCACTGTAAAGTTACTTAACTCTACTAAACCTGTCAAACTATGAATATTTTATATGTGGCTTGATAAAAAAGTGACATATATAGCCTTGTATTTTTTGTTTTGTTTCATCATATTTAATTTCAAGCTTTTTTTAATGATTAAATTCCTAGTAGCTTAAGGCTTCATTATAAATTACACAGGCTCTTTAGTTCCCATACGCTCATTAAACAATACAGAACACTTTCATAACACAGAATAGAAATTATAATCAATATTGTTGTCCCTCACACTCAGTCTCTCAGCCGTCTTTCTCGCTTGCTGACTAAAACAACCCATGTTAAGTGTTAACGTTACATACGAGGAAAGTAATTCACAAAAGCTACAACATAATATTTTCATGATCAGCCATTAAACACTTCTCAGACTTCTCAGATGCAGAAGCTCCGCAGCTTTCATCCATGGAAAACCGTTCCTCCATTAACGAACATTTACTTACTTTAGTTTGCTAGCTGAGTTAACTAACTGACGTTACGTTAGCTTAAACTTGGCGTTACCGTTAGCTTTTAACGAGGACACTAATGTTTCTGAAGTCTCTAAGAAGTCAGTCTTTGAAGTTATAAAGTTTTTGTTAAATACCGACAATTTTAAAATGTCCCAAACCTAAAGCTAATGGTTGTTGTTAACTAATATGAAAAACAACGTGAACCTAATTTAAAGAAAAAAGTCAGCACTTTCAATCATAAAGAAGTTTTTTTCTCCGTAGCATATAGCTCCATATAGAGGAAAAATACTGGCTATTTTAACTGTAACTGAGTAAATATTTTTACAGTACGTCTTAAATACTCACCAAGTTAGAAAAACTCTGGATTAAAATGTTTCCAGAAAAGTTAAAGACCTTACAGTTGCAGCCTGAGCGAGATGTTTTCCTCTTACTGACGTGCAGTAGGAACAAACGCATTAGTTTCAATCATCAATCTGAGTAACTTCACTCTAATTACATATCCAAGCTGGGCAGGTCACATTTGTCCAAAATTACAAAACTACATCTGGTTATGATTTTTTTCTATCTGAATTAACTGAATATTTCTCATTTATGGCCATCAAATGAATGACCAGAAACTGTTGTTGTTGTTTTTTAGTTAAAAAAAACACCGTCTGGTGGTGGGGAGGATGAGGCGAGGATGCAAGCCGTTTTTCTAATTTCTGCCATTTTGAATTTGATCTAATAAACAAGCTACCAAAACACATATGGGCCATGGATGTATTATTGATAAGCCGGTGCAGCTCTACTTCTCCATTCTCTGCACGGAGGGGCAGACTAGACGCTACAGCGACTCATTATCACCACCTCTCAAGGTACAAGTGATATTACTGGACAGGACAGGCCGGGGCTAGATGGTTAGCATGCTCATTCCAGTTGATATCTCTTCAACACAATGTATTTGGCATAACGTCAAAACTGTAACTACTCTACACTGTTTAATAAAGATGGTTAATTTTTTATGTTTTAAAGTAGAGATATTGTTATCATTTCGAGGTCCATTTGGGGTTTGTTCTAAAACATGTTTGTATGATTTAATGTTCAAAAAACAAATTTTGTACTTCAACCATTGGCTGTATATAAGATTTTATCGGAATTCAGTTCAATTAAATTTATTTTGTACAGCCCAAAATCACAAATTTGACTCATCTTAGCCGTCTTTTCAACCGACTAAAATGCGGTTACAACATCAACGCGTCACAAAACACCAATTGTTTGAAAATGTTTTTGATTTGTTCAGTTGTAGGTTGAAAGAGAGATGATACTGGTTACTATGAACCTAGTTTCTCCAGTCATATTACACTAGTCGGTGAAATGTGATCTACACGGCATCGTGATTTAAACGCATTTAATATTTCACATAAAAAGGCAGAAATATGGAACTATAGATGTTGTGCTGCCAACAAGATGCTCCCAGGACATCGTAACGGAGAAGTGTACATTCTGTCTGTATATTCATGTTAAATATTATGTGTGCTTATTGCTTAAATACGCATGCACAGGAACTTATAAGTCGGTCGGGAGACTTTATCGGACTTGCGGAGCGAAGTGAACAAGCTGACGTAATAAACGTGAGTCTTCACGCTAAGTACATACTTTGTAAGTGCTTGAACTACTGGATTACAACTATACAGAGCAAAATTAGCACCATTAGTATAATATTATGCTGCTCGAGATGCAGGCGAGGCTGCTAGCTCGTAGCATTAGCTTTTAGCGTACTGCAGCATGGAGCAACAGTAAACATAAACATGTTTGTAAGTTAATGTTGGCGACTGTTTAAATGGGCTGTGGCTGTAACCCAACGTTATAAAGTGAGTTTTTAGGCTATTTTACATCTAAAATATATGACAGAAAGCAAGTGGGGCTGTACACAGTTTAAATGGGGAAGAAGTGAGTAAAACAAATTGATGTACAAACAAGAAGACAGTCAGAACATTGTTGTTTGGCTTTCAAAACTCTTTTTATTGAAATCTTTCCGTTGAAAAGACATAAAAAAAATATATATATATATGGTCACCGGTGAAAAGACGTTCAAAACTGGTTCATAAGTGAATGCTTGTTTTATTTACAGATATCCATCTCAAATATGGCCGACGATCTGAAACCGGCTCCTGGGAGGCTTTGACAACGACACTAAAGAACGAAAGGGGGATTAAACAATAGTGTATTTTCAATTTCATTGTAGTTGTATTTTAAGAACATTGTTCGTGTTATATTTATATTGTTGCTTACTAAATACCAATTAATTGTTATAATTCTTTTTAATTGTTGTAAAGTGGGGTGGGGTTGGGCGGGGCTGGTTGCCAAGGGAATCAAATAATGCTTCTAGAATGTTTGTGTATGGTCTATGTGCTTCAAAGGCAGTGATGTCACAAAGAACGCTGTGATGTCACCAGCTGTCTTTGATATCGCGTTATATGTCCGGTAATACTGAAATGATTCTCTCATTGTTCTTCAGCCAAGGAGAGAGACAGGTCGTTCAACGCACTGACCAAGGTAAATTCATTAGTTAATTTAACATTAGTTAAACCAAAAGAAATGTTGCACTTCAACAAATACGAAAGGCTCCCCCCAATCCCTGTGCATGGCCAAGAGAAGCGGAAGGTGAAGTTCACAGTTGAGGCGCTGAGCGACCCTGCAGAAAACAGCGGTCCCCCAATTTACTCCATATACCAACCGAACCGGTACAATAGGCGCGAATCTGGCTGTATTCCAACAATTACAGCACCATACGAGACAATCCAACATGTAAACAAATCAGACAAACAACAGAAAACCGGACCACCAAAAGAAGTAATTTTGCCTGGGGCTGACTGGGAAAGAATCCAGTCCACCATAAACCAGCCCGAGGTCAAAAGGCTAACCAGGCAGGAATTGGTGGAGCTTAATCTGAAGAACTTCTCCAGAGAAGCGGATAAACGCCTGAATGAAGGAGCAGATAAGCAGCGGAAAAAAAGAGGACTTGAGAAGCAGGAAAGGGAGAAATGTTTGGATATGCTTGCTGCAGAAGAGCTGGAATCAAAGAGACAGGATGGGCAGAAAACCATTTATGAAACCAATTTTCAGAGGTTTCACCAGGATATCCGCGTCAGGAAATTCAACAGTTCACTCTGTACTGCAAATGTGCAGAAGGAGAATGACCTACAGCTGAATGTTTACCGAGACAAACAAAAGAGAACTGTGGAAGAACGAAAAAGGCTGGACGAAGAGGCGATAAGGCGTGAACTAGAGGAAGCCTCGGGACAAGAGCAGCAGAAAGCTAATCAGAGACAGCTTACCCAGAAGGCTTTGACAGACTATCACCTTCAACAGGTGGAGGAGAAGATGCAGCTGAGAGAGGAACAGAGACAACAGGAGAAGGAAGAGAGAGCCAGACTCCGGGACCTTGATCAATTGCAGGCACAGGAGTTAAGACAAGAGAAACTCAAAATAAGGGAGACAAAGAAAAACGACTTGACGGATCGGCGAGAGGAGATCTCCAGTAGACACCGCCAGAGAGAAACAGAAGCACAGAAACAGATTACCGAGGAGAAAGACAGAAAACGTGTTGGGAGGTTTTTAACTACGCTGCAGCACAGAAAAGATGACAGAGCAGAGGACAGAAAGTGCCAGGTCAAAAAGGACATTGTGGCAAAGAAATTGGCGGAGAGCAAGAAGGTGCAGGCTGCCACGACAAACCTGAGAGAGGATTCGAAAATTTCCAGGGAAGTGGCTGAGCAAGATGCCTTAGTTGCAAAGCAGCAGAGGGACAAGGAGGAGAAAAGGGCCGCTACTCTTAAAAATATTTCTTCTCATAGAGAGAGGAAGAAACAGGAGAAAGAGCAGAAGGAGAAGGCAGATGAACAAAGCCACCGGGATTTCCTCCAGGCCCAGAAAGAGTCTAACAGGTTGTTTGCGACAGAAAAAAGACTAAAGGCTAAAAGAGACACCGACAAGAAAATTGAGTGTCGAGACTTCAATCTCAGACAAAAGGCTGAAAAACGTGCCCGGCTTCATCTACTGCAAAAGGCAGAACAGGAAATTGAAATGAAATACGCTAAACAAATGGCTGAGAAGGACAATCAACTCCTGCAGTATGTTCAGCGTGAACTTCTCAAGGCTGCAGACACCACAGGAGGGAATCCTGTCATTTATGATGCAAAGGATCCACAGTACTTTTGCAGGAAAACGGATCAACCAATGCCCAGTTTAGTCACTGACCAGACCCGTGTTATGAAACAGTATCTGGAACGCAACAGCCTTGAACCCAACATGGGCCGTAGTTCCACTGCTGACTCATGGAGTGATTCTGAGAGTTCCAGCTACAGATCAAGTTACACAAGATCCCCTTTAGGAAAATGCTCTGTCCCTGCTGGGATGGAGGAGTCCAACTACCGTGCTCCCTTCACAGGAGAAAAACTACCCAAATACAGCACAACTCAAACCCAGTTCATCAGGCAGAAGCAGGAACGCAACAAGCTGCAGCTAACTTACGTAGAGAACAGCAAGCCCCAATACTATTTGACCGACCCGGTCAAATCTTTACCAAGATATGCCACGGCTGAAACTCAGTACATCAAAATGCGCCAGGAACGCAACAAGCTGCTTCCCAGGAGGCCTTAAATGGCCAATCAACCCTCCTGTCCCACACCTTACACTACATTCTCTATCTATCAATCTCTTTCCTTCTGTCTCCTCTTTTAAATGTCTTCCCATTCCCCTTTCTTCCCTTTTTTAGGACACCATTAGTGATTAGCACCAATGCCTCACAGCCAGGTTCTGGTTAGGGCCAGACCTTGCTGTGTTCATGTTCTCCCTATTTGTGGGTTTCCTCCGGGTACTCCGGTTCCCCCACAGATAGGGTTGACAATAAAAGTCATCAATAACAAAACACAGCCAGGTTTTGGTTAAGGCTAGACCTTGCTGTGTGGGGTTCATATTCTCCCTATATGTGGGTTTCCTCCGGGTACTCTGGTTTCCTCCCACAGATAGGGACAAAAAAACAAACAAAAAAAAATAAAAAAAATATACACAAAATGATGTATGGACTTCCATTTGCTACGTTTGTAAGTGGGGAGGGCCCCAATGCTTAAAGGGGAACAACTCTTAAATGAAGGGAAAATTCAGGTAAAGGGCCTGGGAAAGTTCAGTCAATATTTGTGAACATGAACTTTTCCCTCAAAGCCAGAAACCTGAGAACTAAAGTCTGGATGATACAAATAAAACAACATGTTGGAAGTTACATTACATTACATTACATTACATTACAGTCATTTAGCAGACGCTTTTATCCAAAGCGACTTACAGGAAGTGTATTCAACATAGGTATTCAAGAGAACTACTAGTCACCAGAAGTCATAAGTGCATCTCCTTTCTTAAACAAGCATCTTAAAGCATAAGCCAGAGCAAAAGTATAGTGCAGAGGCAAGTTACTACGAAAACAATAATTGCAACAGACTAATCCGAATATAGTAAGTGCTACAAACTACTACGAATAGGATAAGTGCAGTAAACAAATACAAATTCAATAAGTGCAGCGAACTGATACAAATACAGTAAGTGCAACAACTAATACGAGTGCAATAAGTGCTACGAGGAAGGCTCAGGGTAGTACTTCTTGAAGAGGTGAGTTTTCAGCCTGCGCCTAAAGATGGGCAGCGACTCTGCTGTCCTGACGTCGGTGGGGAGTTCATTCCACCACTGAGGGGCCAGGACAGAAAAAAGCTGTGACCGGGTGGATCGGCCGGAGGGACCTCTGAGCGACGGGGAAACCAATCGCCCGAGGCAGCAGAGCGAAGTGGTCGGGCAGGGGTGTAGGGCTTGACCAAGGCCTGGAGATAGGAAGGAGCTGTTCCTTTCACTGCCCTGTAGGCTAGCACCAGAGTCTTAAACTGGATGCGAGCTCTTACAGGGAGCCAGTGTAGAGAACGGAGAAGGGAAGTTGTGTGAGAGAACTTGGGGCGATTGAACACCAGACGTGCTGCAGCTTTCTGGACAAGCTCCAGGACCGACGCCGGGGCTCCGGCAAGTAGTGAGTTGCAGTAGTCCAGGCGGGAGATGACCAGAGCCTGGATGAGCACCTGCGCCGTCTCCTCAGTGAGGAAGGGGCGAATCCTCCTGATGTTGTAGAGGAGGAATCTGCAGGAGCGTGTGACCGATGCAATATTTGCTGAGAACGACAGTTGGTCGTCCAGGGTCACACCCAGATTCCTCACAGTCCGAGTTGGCGTCACCACGGCATCATCAATGGTGATGGACAGGTCTCGGTGCGGGCAACCCTTCCCCGGGAGGAAGAGTAGCTCGGTTTTGTCCAGGTTGAGCTTCAGGTGGTGTGTCGCCATCCACTTCGAGATGTCAGCCAAGCACGCAGCAATGCGTGGCTCCACTTGGGTGTCACCGGGAGGAAATGACAAGACCAGCTGGGTGTCATCGGCATAACAATGGTAAGAGAAGTCATGCGAGCGAATAACAGAACCCAGAGATGTTGTGTAGAGCGAGAAGAGAAGGGGGCCCAGAACTGAGCCTTGTGGAACCCCCGTAGACAGCGTGCGTGGTTCTGACACGGCCCCCCTCCATGTCACCTGGTAGGATCGGCCTGTCAGGTAGGATGCAAGCAGGGAGAGTGCAGAGCCTGAGACGCCCATCCCCTCGAGGGTGTTGATTTCGTAAAAGAGACTGTGTTCATGTAACCAGAGCTGTATAATGAGTCGCTTTATTTCAGTTCACTTGATGGTGATGCACTTTTTAAAGGTAAGATGTTTAAATAAAGAGATTGTATATTAATAGCAGAACTGAACGTGCATTAAAGCATGTTAATGGTTATATATATGAGGCAGTCACTCCTACGTTCAGGCATAAGGATGAAATATTTAAAAAACGTGACATCCACAGAAAATGTCTATAAATAGGAAGAAGCATTTTGTGCATTTTGACACATATTTAAGCTTTGGTTAAACACAACATACGTCATTTAAAACAGCCAAAATGTTGTCCATATAACTTCTAACGTCTTCTTTGGTACTGTTTAAGTCTGAGGCAGTCTGACTGCTGGTCCAGATAAAGAAAGTTGACTGAAGAGGAAATGTTGTCATTCTGATGAATTCAGCATTTTTCTGTAAATACATACAGCCCAAAATCACAAATTTGACTCATCTTAGCCGTCTTTTCAACCGACTAAAATGCGGTTACAACATCAACGCGTCACAAAACACCAATTGTTTGAAAATGTTTTTGATTTGTTCAGTTGTAGGTTGAAAGAGAGATGATACTGGTTACTATGAACCTAGTTTCTCCAGTCATATTACACTAGTCGGTGAAATGTGATCTACACAGCATCGTGATTTAAACGCATTTAATATTTCACATAAAAAGGCAGAAATATGGAACTATAGATGTTGTGCTGCCAACAAGATGCTCTCAGGACATCGTAACGGAGAAGTGTACATTCTGTCTGTATATTCATGTTAAATATTATGTGTGCTTATTGCTTAAATACGCATGCACAGGAACTTAGGCACAGACTGAATAACAACTTTGAAAGTCGGGAGACTTATAAGTCGGTCGGGAGACTTTATCGGACTTGCGGAGCGAAGTGAACAAGCTGACGTAATAAACGTGAGTCTTCACGCTAAGTACATACTTTGTAAGTGCTTGAACTACTGGATTACAACTATACAAAGCAAAATTAGCACCATTAGTATAATATTATGCTGCTCGAGATGCAGGCGAGGCTGCTAGCTCGTAGCATTAGCTTTTAGCTAAACATAAACATGTTTGTAAGTTAATGTTGGCGACTGTTTAAATGGGCTGTGGCTGTAACCCAACGTTATAAAGTGAGTTTTTAGGCTATTTTACATCTAAAATATATGACAGAAAGCAAGTGGGGCTGTACACAGTTTAAATGGGGAAGAAGTGAGTAAAACAAATTGATGTACAAACAAGAAGACAGTCAGAACATTGTTGTTTGGCTTTCGAAACTCTTTTTATTGAAATCTTTCCGTTGAAAAGACATAAAAAAATATATATATATGGTCACCGGTGAAAAGACGTTCAAAACTGGTTCATAAGTGAATGCTTGTTTTATTTACAGATATCCATCTCAAATATGGCCGACGATCTGAAACCGGCTCCTGGGAGGCTTTGACAACGACACTAAAGAAGGAAAGGGGGATTAAACAATAGTGTATTTTCAATTTCATTGTAGTTGTATTTTAAGAACATTGTTCGTGTTATATTTATATTGTTGCTTACTAAATACCAATTAATTGTTATAATTCTTTTTAATTGTTGTAAACGTATTTAATTGCGACATATTTTACTGTGAGCATTTTGAAGTTGAAAAGACGTTTAAAATACAGTGATGGTTAAAAGAATTTTGAAAGTGTTTCAAAAGTGAAAGTTTATTCACCGACTATGTGAAAACATTGATTAAATGTTCACGTTTAGACCATATTTCACCGGGGTTTGCAAGATTTGCTTTCAACTGAGAAATATGGATGTGGTTTCTTAGTAAGGCTCTAAAATGACGATATAGTATTAGTAGCACAATGTAGAGAATGAAAAAATCCACTTTTGAAAATCCCGGTGAAATCTGGTCTAAATGTGAACATTCAATCAACGTCCTAAAATAGTCGTTATTAGTAGATTTTCCATCAACTTTCACCTCAATGAGGAAAAAATGGCATGGGAGATTACATCAGAGTAAAGAGAGATTTTTGGGCCTTTGTGTGTGTGGGTGTTAGTTTGGTAGATTCTAGCAATAGTTCTGGTGTTTTAAATTCTGTTTTTCTTTAGTAAATTTATGAAGAGTAAATACTGTCTGTATCTTTTGCTATCAAAACAAACAGTTTCATTATCGGCCTAAAGGTGACAACTACAGGGCCAAGGCTGCACATTTTCTTCCTATTCATTGTGACAGTCAAGAGAAACTGCATTCGTATAAAAAGGAAATAACTAATACTGTACCTGAAAGATACACCCCAGATTGGCAGAGGTCATATCAATTCCCCTGACCACACAAGTTTTATCCTGCTGCAGAGTTATGACAGCTACTAATACTGAGATTTCCAGGGTAGCAGTGAACGTGTCATAAGGTTTACCAGCTATGAAGCCTGTCAGTCGTTTCAGCGGCCTATGACAGGGACTTCAGTGAGATAGCGTGCCTGTGATTGGTCCAAAGTTAGAGGGGGGAGGTTCGTTGTTTTCCCTGCTACTTTAGGGGGAGTGTGAGTTCGTAGTCCAGAGAGCACACACACACACACACACACACACACACACACACACACACACACACACACACACACACACACACACACACACACACACACACACACACACACACACACACACACACACACACACACACACACACACACACACAAGGCTAAAGTCACTCCCACCTCTCAGTCTGTGAATTTACGGTCAGTTTGGGCTCCAAAAGTCCCTCTAAAAAAGCCCCAGAGTGACGCAGTGAGCAGTCTGCCTGTAAAAACTGAACATTTCCTATTTCGTTGCTGGGGACTCTACCTCCTGCAAGTTGTGAAAGGTAAGACGCTTTATTCATTGTTACTTATCACTGCTTAGCAACCAATTATTGTGTGAATTTCCTCTACTTCCAAAAACAAGCACAGAAAAACTCACTATTCAAACCTCTGGTCTATTTTTTTCCAATGGATTCGTGCCTCCTGGGAAATGTATGGAGGAAGCAGCTACAATACTGCGATTCAAACTCACAACCTGCTTCAGTAATAAATTGAACTCTAAAAAGTTAAGAGATGGGAAGTAACAGTGTGTTCAGTATGAAAAGGGAATATGTGTGCAATGGAGTCCAATGAACATTTATGTATATTATTGTACAGATGCAAGACTGCTGTGCAACAACCAAAAAATAGCTGTTTTGAACGCAGTCCAGACCACACAGGTAATTTCTGGGTGACTTCCAATGCATCATCATCATCATCATCATCATCATCACCAGTGGACACTCCACTAACAAGAAAAGTCCTCAGTCCATGGCAGCAGTCAGAGTTAATTTGATCCAACTGTTAAGCAGACAGGTTGCTGTAGGGACACGCTGTCTGCAAACCACCACCACCACCTATCAGCATCACTGTCATCGTACCTCGTACCTGCTGCCACCCGTGTGGCACGGTTCCCTCTAACTCTCTAGATGTGTGCTGATCCATCTGAAGTGTCAGTTTAATGGTGATATTAAGTGGGAAATAAGTGAAAATCGGGATTAGGAAAAATTCATGTGTGGTTGGGACACAGGGACCAAATTATGCTTACACATGTGGCTTTTTACATCAGGTAATAATATTCTTAAATTTGTTGCCCATACTGACAGCAATGAGGCATTGATGGAAAAAGACGTGGCACTCTAAGATATGTGTGTATTTTATGCATCCCCACCTAGTTTCTTACGTTTAGTTTCATAGCCTATCTATGACATAGTGACTCTGTATTTCATCCAAAATTACCTGATACCTAATCATTTTCTATCTTAATTTTTTGTTTGAAAAATTTGAGAATTTTATATAGAGTTGAGATTATAGACTCATTTTGTGTTGATTTTGGTGGCCCCTGTGGACAAAAGTGGTTGTTTTTTCCGAGCACCAAAGTCCCTTTAGAAAACCTCTCATTTTACTGCAGCAAGGTCTGGAAGTCTGCTCTGCGCAGTCCTGGTTCTGGTTCTCGCGGGCCTCCCTTCCTACCAGTGGGCCCAGCAATACAGCCTGGGCCTCCAGCAGCATGGTGTCAATGTTTGCTCCCAGTGGGGACTGGTGGATCAGATGGAAGAAGCTGTGCTCCTTTGTAGGAGGAGACGCTGCCTCCAAGCACTGATTTCTCATCGTGCCGCCGGAGCTTTCGAGTGTAGGTCTGGGTCTGAGGCCCTGCTGGGATGAAGGAGTTTCTGTTGAACCTGCAGGATTTCATCTGGTCGGAATCCCACACGGTGGCGCCGATGGCAAGAAATAAGAATAACTATACATAAGTAGCACATCTTCTTGCAGATGGTCTTGTTAACTTATGTATGTCTTATAGAGGCATCAGTATTAAGTTGAGACTGATTCATAAGATTTCTTCACAGGAACTTAAGTAATACAACAAGGAAAAACTGCTCTGTTACAGCTTAAAGTCTTACATTTAAACTCCTACTTTAGTAAAAGTACATAACGCCTGTGATGGATACAAGGCGACAGCTAGAAGCCTGTATTTGCTAACTAGCACACAACTCCTATATTATTTTTTTTCACACTTTGGTCTTTGTACAAATTAAATAAAAAAGATATGATACTGAGTTTAAATAATTTTGCCTAGGCTCAAAGATTCAACCTTTCACTATTGGGCCAATCAGCTGAGATAAGCTAGCTCTGTAAATACACATGTCACATTATTGTTAGTCCAAACACCGCACCAGTTCAGGATAAAACTATAACTATAAACTCATGAAATGCACAAAGATGAGTTTCTACATGGTGATCCAATGTAAGGGAAGCAATAAGTTATCCTCTAAGAGAGTTGTAGACTGACATGAGTCTTTTTTTTCTCCGTTAAAAAGTTTTTCGGGGGAGCTTTTCCTTATCAGCAGCTAGGGTCACAGGACAGAGGGTGTCTTATTCTGTACAGGTTGTTGAGAATAGTGTGTACTGATGCATTTGGCTGTATGCATTTATATGTGACTGCAGGTCAGAGCCGTTTGCCAGCGTCGGAGAGCGAGAGAGACGCAGTGAAACCTGCAGCACGCAAAGGGGTTTTGACAGTGTTACAAGCATCAGGATTTGGCGCCCGAGGCGGCTGTGACTCGCTATAAAGACACCCACATGCTGAAATGGAGCGCCTCATTAGGTGGGACACGCAGCGGTGGGGGCGGAGGACGAAGAGAGGATGGGTGGGAGATGGAGAGAGATGAAGGGGAATGGTTCTTCACACTCCATCTGGGCATAATCTTTAAAAGAAAAAGAAAAAAACGCTCCTTTCGTGTCGGTTCTTTACGCAGACATTTCAAATCGTTGGCGACACGGAGTAGGGGTGGAGGGTTGTAGGTCACCATGGAAACCTTCTGAACGGGCATCTTACTGAAAATAAAGGATCTGAACTATCAGGCTTTGAAGTGCCCACAGCTCTTTAATCTATAAGGACGATTAGTTGTAGATGGCCAAGCACACTGAAGTGCATGATGGGGTTGTGAGGCTAAAATGTCAAGTACAGTGAGCAACAGGGTGAGGAGGAGGTGACAGTAGAAGCGTGGTTAGCTATTGTTAGCGTGTTATTCTTAACAGCTTTCTTCACATTACAGATTTCCATATCCTTACATATCCATAAATCTTACATCCCACTTTGTGTAATTGATATTTGACTGTGATATTTGACAGTTATTACAGTACTCAGATCTGCCATAAATGTGCTAGTGATGAGTGATGAGTTAAAACCTGGCATAAAGTGTCTTATTAAAGCTAATTATATACCTGCTTTTCATGGGGGATTAGAAATGATATTCCCTTTGGGGCGGATCATGGCTGAATCATCCTTTGCCAATGCTGGAATGTCTTCCTTGAGAACGTCAGAAAAAATTCCATCATGCAACCATATATTTGTTTTCTTTTGTAGTAGAGCTCCAAATCTAACTATTCAGCATGGAATATCTTTCTGCATATATATTTTGTTCGCATATCTCGAGGCCTGTCTGTCCGATCTACCTCTGACCTGTTCGGTGTATTGTTATAGACATCCAAGGACAACACGCAACGCTTTCAATATGAACAAACAAGCCAACGGCGGTGTGTGTGTGTGAGGGCGCTTCAGGGGGGCTTCAAGGCTCTGTTGACTGAGTCGAGCGTGTCGTCTACACTCATTGACTGAAGTTCACTTTTGCTACGGGATGCTGGATATTCCCTTCCCTGGAGTCAACGAGCTATGAGCGGTTCTCGACAACGCCAAAAGCAGCACTTCTGGGAGCCAAACAATGGGCCTGCACCGAGCGGCCAAGCACTCCAGACAGGCTCACACACACACACACACACACACACACACACACACACACACACACACACACACACACACACACACACACACACACACACACACACACACACACACACACACACACACACACACACACACACACACACACACACACACACACACACACACACACACACACACACAACAAATCTGCAAGCAGCAAAACCTGGAGCCAAGCACTCAGCCCGCTCCAAACAGCTACGTCATCAAAAGGGCCACTTCACTAACGGGCACGGCTCTAGCTGTTTTAACAAGACCAAAAGTCTACTACAGCCACGGCGGCTTGCTCAAACTGATAGCTCAAATGCTGATGTTTGGCAGATTCAACGTTTAGCATTTTTGTTCATGACACACCGTTCAGTGGTTTTAATATAATTTCACCAATAACAACAAATGTAGACCACATGGTGGCGCTAGAGGAAAGATCAGGGGATCACAAAAGTCAGTAGATCCTACTGTACATGTCTGTACAAATTTCCATTCACTAGTTGTTGAGATATTTCAGTCAGGACCAAAGTGGTGGATCAACAGACAGACAGTGTCATTAATAGAGCCATGCTGGCTAATGTGTTCCTTGTTTAAATATTTTGTCAGAGACAGGACGGCAACATTAAATTGAGTTTAATGCGTTTGGGAAAAGTGTTCTGTGTGTTCAGTTCAGTGTAGTCCAATTTAACTCCCAATTTACTATAAATATGTGTTGCCAAAGCGGCTTTAAAAAACAGATGTAATTTAATCTGAACTGGGGGTTTCAAGTGGGTTTCTGTCTACGATGGTGATGCTCAGTCATCAACTCAATTATCACCTCTCCTTTACACCCTGCTTTTCCCTGATGGGTTATTTCCTGGGTTTAGGAAGCTGGCAGTTTCTCAGACAATTACACTGACGTATCCCTCGGTTTTGCACTGAGTAACCTAACAATGCTCTACCTCCCCACCGATTTCTGTTCTGTCCCAGCCAAACCTCCCAGGCTGTGGATGTCCATCATGTAGCTTAAAATGGTTCAAGTAGACGCAGGCTGACGTGACAAAAAAAAAGGCCAGAGCATTGCAGGGGCCTGCAGCACACAATGAGCTGTCAGTGTCCGACCCGTGAATCAGCTTTGCAACATGATGGATAGCACCGCTGGGACACAAAACCTCTGCCCTAATTTTTGTAGTTTGCTTTATTTTCCAAAGCCATAATTTTTAGACTTGTTACAGACCAACAAAGAATACGGTTCACAGTCTCAGGCACTCTCTCTAGCTCTCTCTTTTCCCTAGCTGCTTGTCACAATCATACTTCACGTCTTTCTTTGTCTTTTACCGCTCTCTTACTCTGCATAATTTACGAGGCTTTCTGTCCCACAGACCCATTACTCTCTCATCAGGTGACCCAGATATGAGGGGGAAGCCTGCGGTGCAGATATGGTGAAAGAGGGCCTCATAAATCAACATTTATTAGAAACATTGTCCACCCATTCAGATGTTGAATGTGCAATCAGAGCCCACTCCAGCTCAGTGATAAAAATGATGTAGAACTGCACTGTGGCCAGTATTGTTATCCTAGTGACGGGGCTCTGGAAAACAAGGTCATGGTCCAGAATTTCTGATCTGTGTGGAACATATATCTTCTTTGAGCACTAATGACGAGAACTTCGGTTTTGTCCTGGCTGAGCTACAAGGAGTTGTAGGCCATCCAATATTTTATGCCTGTTATTTATTCAACCAGTTATTTATTAATGGGTATAACTGTGTGGAGTCAGTGTAGCTCTGATAATATGTGTCTGTATTTTGTGTCCTAGAGGTTACATGTTCAAACTGTAAGACATTGGACCTAGTATTGACCCCTGAGGAACTCCGTATTGACCTGCTAAAGAATGGGATTACTTATAGACAGCAAGACATTTGTTGAGCTGAAACAATAAGTCGGCTAATAAATTATTTAATAAATAAAAATAATCGGCAATTGTTTGAAAATCGATAAAGTTTTTTTTTCATGCTAAATTTACAGCTTTTCTCATTTTCAAAATCATATTAAACTGGATGTCTATGGGTTTTGGACTGACGAAAAAAGACATTTTAAGACATGATCTTGGACCTTGACAAACTGGTCTATAAAATGTCAGAAAGTAGTGATATTAGTCCATAGAAAACTGTTAATCCGTTGATCTAGAAAATGATCTGCAGATAATCAGTAATGAAAATAATTGTTAGATGCAGCCCTTAACATTTGTTTAAAGCACATATTAACATATTTCTCCACCAAAGACTGTTGTCCACTTGAAGAGAAAAACACATTATTATAATACACATTCAGTCTACTAAATATATAATGGCCATGGAGATAATTTCCATTTGCAAATTATGATTGAGTTATGATAGTTTGTTCTTCCCCCTTACATTTAATTAACCTTATTAAACCTTTAACTGGATTACCCCTCTGCAACACCTAGTGTCTCTTTAGATCAGTATTTATACCAAGTCTGGATCCCAAAAATGGGTCAAGCCAGTTGCCAGCTATTTGTATGTTTTAATGAGCTCGGGGACCAAGGAGTGAGATCATTTTCTTAAATGGATCCCAGGTTAAGGCTGTAAAAGCGTGCTCAGTGGTAGACTGTCTTACATCTTTAAAAACGAAGCAGAGCAGATTAAATGAAGTGGGAATATAAATGAAGTAGAAATATGAAGTGATATTAGGAACACAGCCACAGAGGGCTATTTAAAGAAAGTGCATCAGCAGAGGCCAAAAATATCTTTGCTATTGCCTAAAATAGTTTTCCCTTTTTCCCATTTTATTGCCAACTGACGCTAGATATAAAGGATCATATTTCTAACAATCCAAAAGAAGAAAAAAATACATACTTTGAGTGAATATCAGTATTATTTACTCAACTGGTACTGTGGCAGGCATAACAATACTTTCCTGGAAAAATCAAAAACCTCTCAAAGGGAAATGTAAAATGTGAATGGACACTGGAATTGTAGTGTCACATTATTTCTTATTATTATTTACAGAAACTTGCTTACACTTTAGTCTGATTTTTTTTTTCTTTGTCAAGATCCATAAAGTTATTGGTTTTGTAATGCAGCTCAGGAACATCCCTTTAGTGTGTTTTCACTCTTTATCTGCCTCTATAATTTTGAGCGTAACTGGCAGCGTCCACCTCTATTCTACAGGATTCTATAATTGCGTTTGAAACAGTGCATAAACATACAGGACTTCACAAGGCAAAAAACTAATTTCACAAATGCAACAGACGTCAGCTGGAGCTAAGCGTTTGGCAGAGGAAGAGTAATTAAAAAAAGATGTGAAATGTGTTTCGAGCCGAACTCTGGGACCTTTATTAGTAACCAAAGGTGTTGCCATATCAACCAGGAGTGAAGTCTTAAAGCAGTCATAATCTATATTTTTAAAGTAACAAATCAAATGACGATGTGAAGGGGATTGCTCGTAGTGATGAACCTACATAGGATTATCAGCTTAATTAGCAGGCCTCCTCAGCTCATCAGAGCTTTATATTGAGCTTCAGCCCATTGTTTAGTAGGGCTTGGCGATATAGTGAAACTCAAATATCACAATATTTTTGATACCACAATTAAAAATATTAACACAATAAGATTTTTAATAAATAGTCATCAGTAATGTGGAAATAAAGACTTAAGTGGGGAAATCAGTCTGGTAAAATGACACGCAATGTTACGATTTCAAAAATTTAGGAAGATATCTATATAATATCCATGTGATGTCCAGTCCTATTGTTTAGCTGTCCGACCTGCAACTTTACCGTTGTGGTTCTCTCTCACAAGTGTCATGGCATCGTTTTCTGCAAAAGCAGGCAGCCTTTTTCAGTAAAAAAGCTCTTAAAAAACAACTGTTCACCACCTGCTCAGCACCAAACAGCATACTGCTAAAGTTAGCGATTAGGAGGTGAAAGTAGGGGAGCATTAAGCAGCTAAAGAGACAAATACTTCGCTCACGGAGTAGGGGCCAAACTTCATTCATTAAATGTCCAGAAGCATGACTCCCAAAAAATCATAATCCATAACTGCTGGATGTGTAAATGAATGTGTAAACTTAAAAAGATCTGTCAATGTTGTGATTCCAACTTGTTTCCACTGTCCCCTTAAAACATTTTTTACAGGTTTAATTAACTTTAAACTTTCACATCTACTTTTAAAAGCATATATATGTTTATCAGGGTTTCTCTATAATAATCAGTTTAGAAGACTTTCACATTCATTAGCAGGTGACCTCAGCAGTCCACAGTTCACTCTGATTCGGTCACAAAGCGATAGCTTGTTAGCTAGCAGCATCCTTTAAAGGCATTTTTGTGATAACACAAATGTCTACTTTCTTCCTGGTACAATAATATGTTTGCTTCGGGCAAAACCAACAATTAAATCCATAAATGTTCCACTGAATCACAGAGCGAAAAGTGGAGTGCTTCAAGGCTGATTCAAGTGCAGTGCAACTTGATGATGATGTAACTTCGTTAAATGAGTAACTGGACTTCAAATAAGTGGACTAAATATTTACTTTTATAGATTATCTGTATGAAAGTAACAACCCTCTACAGCCCCTGATCATCATACAATGCTGTCAAACTTAAACGTGGAGCATATGCAAGTTAATGTGCCATCACATGCTTGTTATATGCTCCTTTTAATCCCCTTTAAAACTGCAATTAGCGCCATATATATTGACCTTTGCTGAAAGGTTATCCATTTTTCATTCAATGTGAACCCATTATATCTGTGCTCTTGGAACATCTGATCCCTGCCTCCCCTCTCTCAGGGGACACGTGAAGGGCAGAGGAGAGGAAGGGCAGCCTCCAACGTGGACATGAAGTAAATAGGAAACAGAGGAGTGTTGTTGAGCTTAAATAGGGGCCTCCTGTTTATCTCTCTGCCGGGAGCCATTGCTGCTGTATGTGGATTTAGCTCACAGGCAGCCTGCAGCACAATACGTACAGACACATTCCTTCAGATCAGATATCTGCGTGTGTGTGTGTGTGTGTGTGTGTGCCCCCAGGGCTCCGTTTCCCATGTTGAATTAACAAGAATTAAGCAGCGCTGCCAGATAGAGTAAGACAGAGCTCAATCTGTAGCTGGGGTTGCGAGGACAGAGAGAGAGAGAGAGAGAATTCTGCGTTATTGCCCCTCATGTGTGTCATGTCTCTATCAAGCTCGTTGCATGCCGAAGTGCCAGCATGCCGAAGTCAGCATGCCGCGTCCCTCTGGCTGCCTTCGTGGGTAGATCAGCGTGTGCACATTTGGTGAAATCATATGGTTCCTTTGAAGAATGTGGGCGATTGCCTGTGTGCGATCGTAAAATGTAGGCTGCAGCGGCTCTTTGATTTCCTTCAACAGGAGGGGAAAATATCCCGCAGAGAGGCACTGTAGGCTTTGAGCGTCTTAGCCCTAAGATCGGCTTTGTTCAGCAGCAAGCGAATGGAAGATGATTAAAGCTGAGATGACTCCGAGAGCTTTAGTTCTGTTCAAGCAAAGACACCTTGACATATGACAACAAAAGCTGTGGACGATGTAAACAGAAGATTATGTTGTGTACAGTTAACTTTTGCCACAAGCTTTATGTGCTCTTTGCAGGGGTGGATTTAGTGATTTTGGGGGCCCTGGGCAAAACCAGACACAAGGCCTCCCTTATACCTTACTCTTTCCCTCTCTCTGATTGAAAATATTATTGGTATTTTGAATTTTGCAGATTTCCATTGATGCAGTCATTTCCATGAGATCGGCCCAGCCAAATGTAAAGACGTTGGATAGAACGTCTTTGCAGATGTTCAATCCGACATAGTTTCAGACCAATGCCGTCGTTGTGTTAGTAGCAAATGGTCTGTGCACCAATGGGCGTTATGGTCTTAATAGAGCATTGCAATCTAGAGGCAACAGAAAGCGATTGCGCCATTGACCAATAAAAACCTGGTCTTATGTTAATGGCACAGTATTTTTCTGCTATTTAAAAGGCTTGTAATTAAGATGGTAAAATGCGCCTACATAGGTGGGTTCACAACAGAAATGTACTGAATTGTGGTAAATTGTTATGAACCAATTTATAGTGGCAATGTTTTTATTTATGTAAAGGGAAACGCTAAATTCTTTCATCACACACTCGTAGGCTTACCACACGTAATCTTTTTCAAAAAATGTGTCATGATGAGTCCTTGAGTGCTGCTTTAAGGGCTCTTGTTGACGATGCAGACGTCCCTCTATCCGTGCTCAGGGTCTCCTCTCCTCATCCCTCTGTGCGTGCCAGTGTAGATGTAGGCTACTTAAAAGTTTGATTCTACCGCAGCTTTTTAGTGTGTAGATATATTAAGATATATATATAAGTTTTTATGTCATCATTAGGGAAGCCATCGAAACTGTTCTGAATTGGTAAAAATCCAGAGTAATGATAAGGTCTGGGGTTAACTGTTCTGCTTTCGGTTCTTTAAAGTTCCGAAGTGAGATCTCCACCAAAAATTGCAGCGTCGCAACTTATTTGCACGAGTGGCGGAGTTGTGCGTTACTCTGATACACACAGTGAATCCCTCTCAGTACAGCCTGAGACACACATAGTGGCAAAGAGAAACAAAAAGATCCAAAGTGTGTCTACATTCCACTCCAGTAGATGCTGACTCTCGTTTTCACAAATGCAATAAAACTCTCACAAGTAAGAGAGGAAATACCATCAGTTTATCAAAACTTTTGGCCAACGAGCAGAACATAAATCTACAGAAATGCACAGTTTTCATCTGTTTGGAGAGCAGCTTTCCATCCTCCTCAACTGCAGGTAACGTTAGCAATGCCGTACAGAGTTTCATCATAAGAATAGGCTAATAAATGAAAGCTAATCACTTAACTAACTGTTTAGCTGCAAGTGTATTTTAAACATATCCGAACTTCTTGTATTGCTGCTAAAGAAACACTTTTTGTTTTCATACAAGAATAATAAACCAATGTTGATTCTTTTTTTAATCAATTGTCTTTTCTTTCTCTAACGAAATAATTAAAAAGAACCGATAAGAGTATTGATAAGTAACCGAAACCATAAGCAGTATTGATAAGAGTACTAGTATCGATAGTATATCCTTTTGATACTCTCTCCATCATCTCTAGTCATCATCCACATGGCAATTACTATTATTGATGTATTATTACTAAACATTGATCAGAATTGTTGTTTTAGCTTGATTGGATGGCAGCTAGAAGGAATGCTACATCACAGCTTTGTTTTATAGCAATGCTATAAATATATATATGAATGATGATCTCTGTCAGTATTCATTTTCCGCAACATTGTGTATTGATTGTTTGCTTTGATATCAATTGAAAGCAAATGAACATGCTGTTGTGTGAGTAATAATGTGACAGCCAAGCCTGGACTGCAGAGTTCTCCCAGCTGTAGTGGTGCATCCAGAGAGCTCAGCTGAATCCAACAAAAGGACTGAGCAGTGGGGGCAAAGGGATTAGGAGGCTTGTAAATACTCGACCCGACATTTCAGATTCTCCCAGTCCTACAGAGGTCAGCTTCTTCTGACCGAAGCCAAGCCAGGGTTTATTTTAGGAGACTAAGAGCCAGAAAAAGATGTCGATGCACATTTTGAGAGTTTACAGTTTGAGTAAAACAGGCATGTGGCAACAGAAAAGAATAATTCCTCGAGCCAATTCCTCAGATGTATTAGCTTCATGAGCACATTTCATAGTGTTGAATTAATCTGTTCACACACACAAGTAAACGCTCATTATCTTTATATTGGTTCACTTATTGCACCGAGCTCGATTTGTCGCGGTTAGTAGAAATGTGACTGTGGCACTGTTTGAATAATGGCCTCCCTGAGGTGACACAGAGAGAGGGAGTGCAGTTATGACGGCGCCACTTTAGCACACTGTCATGCAACGTTAAGTGTGCAGGCTCTTGCACCACACACACAAACATGCTGAGGTCTGTCCTTTAGCAGCCGAAAAAACCAAGATGGCAACTGTCAGAAACCAAGATGGCTATTGTCAAAAACCAACCAAGATTCAAATCGCGAAAAACCAAAAACAAAGGTGGCAAAAACCAAGATGACGACTGCCAAAAAACGAGGGAGGCAGTGTGTGGACTGTCAAACTGCTGTTGGAGTGACTGTTTATACAGTGACTATGTTAATAAATACTAGTTTATGTGTGGGAAATAATGTATGCATTCATTTTCCATCCATCCATATTTTGTCCTTAATACTACTGATCACCAGGTTCGACAATCCCACAGCTGCTCCCCAGCTCTGTACTGACGCTTGCAGACACATTCTAAATATCACGTCATATTTCTTTCTAGCAAAACAGAGAGAGAGCATCAGAGCATCGAAGCATGTGCACTGAGGAGCGCTTGGAGACAGTCGTAGTGTGCACGGGGGAGCGAGTGAAAACAAGAGAGAGCGAGAAATGTGCTCAGCCCATCGTGTGTGCAACAGTGAGCAACACCCCATTTCACTGATCTGTTCTTTGAGGAGAAGGGAGGGGTTCAACACTGAAGGCTGCACAGGGCGCCGTTCACCCTGCTGGGAAGAACGGGGGTCCCTTCTTTCTAATTAACAAGTGCTTGACGGAGCCGCTCAGACCAACGAAGGCGACCGAGCACACAGCCTCCATCTAAGGCGGGGCCCGCCCGTCTGCCGGCGCTTTTGATGCTGATTTGAGCCAATGATGAAGTAAGTCACACTGACATCGGGCCGCACGCAGGCCTTTGAAAGGAAGGAGACAAACATGATGGCTGGCAATATTCGCCACAAGATGACAAGTCTAGACAAATATACCCATCTGACAGTAGACGAGGTCCTGTGTTCACATTTAACGAGACGAGGAGCGCTAGTACCTGCATGAGAAGGAGGTAAATGTAGAGATAAACTGATGGCGACACACAAACACGCTGGATGATGAGCAGAAGATATGTAGCCTCACAAGAATGCAGTGAATTACTGCCACTCAGTTTCCTCCTACATCAGACAAATGACATCCCCCGTGGACATGACGCTAAAACTCACTTACTCACCCGACAAAAACAGTCAAATTTGTTTTTGTGCCAAACACAATATTCTCTGTATCACTGTGGTATAAAACATGACCGCATTGCCCTTTGTGCCATTTTCTTGTGTTACTGTCTCCTTTTAGATGCAACAGTAACTGTTTGCTATGTGAAGATATAGTATAGTAAAGTATACCTGGGCAGAGATGAAGTAACTCTCCCTCTGTGTGTGTTTTTATCTGAGTTTCTCCCTTCTCAGTTGATTTAGCCACAACGTCTGCGTGTTCTAGCAGTGAAACCATGTGCTAGCTCGCTAGCCGCTTTGCACTGCGCTCATATGGTGCTTACAGCTGAACCGTAAACAGTGTTAGCTCTGTCAGCACTTTTGCTGTTGCTTGCGCTATTTGAAGCTCAGCCGTCCCCATGTTGAGATGCACCCGATCTCGTTTTCAGCCCCTTTTATACTTTCTTACCATTCGTGCCTGGTGCACACCGGAGGATTTTTAAATCAAAACTGATTTTACAAAAAGTGGGAGAGGACAGTCATAACAACAGAGCTAACCGTTTTTATATATATATATAAAAATCCGATTGGCAATTCCGGGGATACTCGAAGGTGAAAATCGCGTGATCAAACTTCAGAATCTTTTTTTATAAAAAGTAATCGTTGTGCCGAAAACTTGAGCTAATGCTAATGTTACCTATTCTCTTGGCAATCACATTGTGCTCAAATGTAACCGGGCAAATTGTCTTGTGCTTGGTGAGAGGGGGTATTGCAGATGTCACAGACATGTTATCCACAATTTTATGTCAACATTAGCTTGGCTCATGAGCACGGCATGCCTGGCTCAGACAGACTTTGCCGACACATTTGTGCTTGTGTTGTCAAATAATTACAGAACAAAAGTCAGTTTTTGCTTTTCAATATGTTGAAACAGAATAAAATATTTATTTCTGCCTCCTAACTGACATTTTTTACAGGATCCTGCTTCTCTGAAGATTGTTTTTCTCATCATACTATCGTTTTTTTCCCACTTCTTGAGATAAATATACTTCTGTTATAATTGTACTTTTTAAAACCAGAAGCAGACAGTGCCTCAGCTCTTGTGTACCACCGATGCTCGTACACTTTACACCCACTCTCGTCGCTTCTCGCCAGACCAAAACAGTGAGTCGTGCGTTAGCAAGGAAGTGACAGCTGTAAAAGGGCATTTTGAACCCCCTGGGAGAAGATAAGGTTGGAGGAGATGCGATGCCGCCCCTCCTTTAAGTTATACGGACTTTGAAATCTGTGTTTTTCCTGGCGCAGAATGCTTCTTTCTTACCTATCTGCTTGTTGCAGTACACACGGTTATGTTCTTCTGCTCTTTGTGCACTTTTAACTGTGTGCATCAGAAGCCTCAGTAAACATTTCACTTGTTACAAGCAGCTTCCATTTATCTTTATATAGAAAAGTCTGTGTGAAAAGAACATAACCAGTAGAGGTAGAGACAGCAGACTTAGAAGGTGAAGGATTTTTGCATCTGTTTTTCAATGGTGAGAGGAATTCTTTTTGAAGTCCATGGTTTACTGGACTGTGTTCATAAATGAGACACGGGCATTCCCTACTTTGCTAATTTTTAAAATGTAAATCAGGTGCATGTCCTTCATATCCATTTTATCAGAAGAGAAGCATTGTTATTCACTGTATAATGTTTGAAAGCAGTAGCTTGTATGAAGGGCGCCACTTTAGACTGAGTAACTGAAATTGTTTCAAATGTCTATTAACTGTCATTTACAAATTCATTTCCACCACAATATGTTAGGTCATTTCTAGAAGGAAGGAATCATTATTTTAACAGGCCCAAATGGCATTGGTCATAGTCATAGACGCCTCAATATATTGTAGATGGGTGAGTTATATAAAAATTTGATATTAGATATAGAGACAAAAAAGAAATCCCAGCCAACAAACGTAAAGAGGCAACAAAATCTCAAACAATCCAGCTTGCTCCGACAGAGGGGGTCAAAGCTTGGTTCTGGCACGACTATTTTCAGCATGGCGGCCGGGTAACAAACGCTCTCATTTTAGAGCTAAACAGTACACTAAAATGTGTTTCTGAGGCGAGAAATAGGCAGTGCAGTAACGGAATATTAATTCATTTTTAGCCCTAGTTCGACTGTTTGATATGAGTTTTGCGAGCCTGTTCCTTGCAATGGACCGACCAAATTTGCATAAAGTTGAGGTTTTGTCGTGATTATGCAAATGTAGATGTAGCGTGGCCAGCTCTCTTGATATCCATAAAAATGAATGGGATCCGTCAACTTCCATACGTCAACGGATTTGATGCATCTCCACCTTCAGTCAGCAGAACCGTGAAGCCCCACCCCGCTGCTCCACAGAGTGTGGTTCTAGTCTTTAGTCATAGTCGATTCATACTAAACGTGTCAGGTGTCCAAATTGCACAAACGTCTACACTGCACTTCCAATGGTGGATCCCCAGAGATATACCGACCAAGTGTGAAGTAGATCGTACGATGAGTTTTCAAGATATGCAAATTATAAACCAATGATTTGTAAGCTTGTCTTGTTTTTAAAATCTCTCAACAAAAATAAACAGCTGTAGCATCTCTTCTGGTTGCTCTACTCATTTTACGTGATAAAAATACATCAGCAGCCTCCTGACCGGCTGCAGCTCTAAATGTGAGTCATGTGCGTGATGCAAGGAGAGACTTCCGTGACCGTGAGGGATTTCTCCTGGGTCACAAGCCTCTACGGGATTCAGTCCACATCCGTTTGCCTTTCTTTGTTGTATTGCTCCGGACTACTTCTTCTTAGCAGCGTTAGCCGCTGCCCTTCGGGGCATTCGGCTATCGGGTTGTTTGACCGTCTCGGCGTGTCCAAAGGAAGTGATAGTTAAAAAGATTAACGTCCATCATATGAGCCTGTTTCCTCAGGGCTGCCATGAGAATATAGGGTGTCTGTGAAACACTGGCCACACTGCCAACAAAACCGCTTCTGATCTCATTAACCTCCAGGCGACACATCCAACATATACAGTATCATATCCATATCCCCTCTCACTTTATACATGCGTGTGTGCATGTATGTGCTGAGGGTCGCTGTCATGAGGAGATAGCAGTTTCCCTCCTGGGGGTTATCTGTGACTTTGTGCTTCTCGATGAGCTTCTTTTCCTCATGCTCAACTCCCAGGGGTGCTCCTCTTTCATGAACAGTCCCAGCTCCTCATTATTCCTCTTTCACATGTCGCTAAGAACACGGCACTCTTCCCACCTGTGGGACTCCGTGGATGTCGTCGTATGTCACGGATCTAATTTGTCTTGATCTTTTGCGTTTCCTTTGATCTCCGCTGTGCTTTCTGAGCATCAACTTCGCTCGACTCTCCGTGACAAAGTTCTGTCAGTGTTACTATAAAGTACACTGTCGTATTGTCACTACTGCTACTCTGTATCTCCGGCTCCGCTTTGACTTCTACCTTTTATGTCCTCTCCAATGTGAAATCCTTGAACGTGTAATTCCAGAACTGTAAGTATCAAGTTGCTGCTGTAACAGCCTGCGCTCTTCTGGGGAAGGCTTTCTTCCAGATTTTGGGGGATTTTAATTTTATTGTCATTGTGCAAAGTCAACGGAGACGACAAAAAGGCAGCTTAGCAACTAACTGGAAATTCAAACAGCAGCAAAGTGCATGGAGATGTGTATAAATATAAAAGAATGATTCTAAACGGTGAACACAGACTGAATAATGTGCCAATATGGAGATTAACTGTATGAATGCAATTAGTATTCATACAGTTAATGTACAATATGAACAATGAACCGGTATTATGTACTTCATGGAATGTAATATAAATGTGCAATATAACAGGCTAGTACTGTGATTTCCAAAGTGGGTGCTGTTGCACCATGGGATGCCTTAAGAGCCAGCTTCAGGCCTTGTGACCGCTTTTAAGAGTTACACTACACGTTACATTAATGTCCTTAATCTGTTTATATGCGTCACATTATGGCACATATTCTGTACATTACATATTTGTTTACACTTGATTGATCCTTTCCACATTCCTCTGACAATTTTGCACATTTTTGCACAAAACTACCAGTTCTAAAAGCTGTGCAGCTCTTTCAATTCAGATGTATTTTACATATTATTTTACAGTATTTCTTCATATTTGTATATTTATTTCTACTTTATATTTATGTTTCTTAATTTTATTAGTTATCTTTAACTTTTCATTTATTTTTCTCTATTTATGTTAATGCGCCAACACGCCAAAGCAAATTCCTTGTGTGTGAAAACCTCCTCGAAAAGAAACAAGATTCCGATTGTTCTGATCTGATCAGCTGTTACCGCCGTATGAACACAGTGCAGAGAACCTTTTTTAACATATGACAAGGGGTCACAAGTAGACATTGCGTTGTTTTAAAAGGACACACAGCATCGCACTGTAATATAGTCACTCAGCCCCTGCATAGAACTTATGATGTGATATTTATTCCCACAGAGGTCACAGTGATATCTGATCCATATTTTCCCGTCTTCATGCTCGAAGTTACCACAAGGACTTTTAGTAAACAGACCAAAAGTCCAACACCTCATTTTCCAGACGCGAAATGAAGAGGCTCGTTGACTCATCTCCCTCATCTCTGGAGAACCAACAAACAGTCATTAACAGTGAAGTCTTATACATCTCACATGGTTTCTTAGACTGCTGACTTCAAAGAGATGGCCCTCTGCATTGAGAAGCTTTGATGTAATGTGCATGCAGGAGGAATTATGAACCAAGGAGCATTACGTATATATTAAGCTTCTGTGCGTATCCTAATGTCCCTGTGGAGAAAATCTAATTGAATAGATAACAACTTTGGTTAAAAAAATTGATTTGTTCAGCATTTTGATTTCCTTTTACTTTTGTTTCCCCAATACCAGGGCCACAGGTATGAAGGCATGATTTCAGCAGGTGGAGCTCAAGTACACTTTACTGCCTGGGTCGCATAAGGAGAGTTCTGAGTGCAAGTTAAATGTGTGAGGAATGTGAGCTACATCTATCTCCAGCTGCATCCCTCCCTCCCACTCCACATGTCTAAACTGAGACCGCGTGAGCCTGGTTCTTTGCGAGGGTTTAGTCAGGGTGTGAAGTGATCAATATATCTATGTAGTGCAGTGGAGTCTCTTTGTTGCTCATCCATCAATCAATAATTCTTTGTGTTTGCCTCCTTGTTATTGTGGAGGGCCGACCAGCTCCGAGATACTGAATGCTGGCAAAGTTTGTTCCTCTTCGTCTGTGAACTCTGTCAGGATTGATCACCTAATCAGCTGGTGTGAATCAGCACTTCTTCATCATCGTGTGAACCCTCTTAAAGGATCAAGCCGATGGTGTTCTGTATTTTTCAGATTGTCAAAAAAAGTATTGTCTCATAGACAGAGTCGACTATATCTTATTCCTCTGTGGCATGGAGCGCAACTGTGGTACAAAAACACCACAAAGAGCCACAGGTTGGTACTTCTTCCTTCATTTCCAGTAACATCGGCACTCTAGTTAATTCTGCATTAAAGTTAAACCTGCAGTGCCAACTTTTTTTAAATTGGGGAAAAAAGGAATAAAACTATACATTTGTGACCCAAGCTACACTCTTCCACCCAGTTTCATAAAAGTCGGGCCAGCAATTTTTCCACAATCTACAAACAAGCCAACTAGAAGGTCAAGTAGAAGGAGAGCACAGACAAAAAAAACAAGCCAACTAGATGGAATGCGCAGACCTCCGCCAAGGCCAAATGTACCATGTCGCAATGTTAATGAAAGTGAACATTTTTTTCTGTATCTGGCCTGGGTTTCAGATCCGCTCCAAATTGAATGGGTTCTTCCTTTTCCCCGTGCACCACCCTTCCATGTTTAATAAAAAAAAAATCAGGCCTGTAGTTTTCTAAAACCCTGTTGACAAACAGACAAGCAAACCGAAAAACAAAACACATTTTTGCCGTAGGTATCTAGAAGGGCATTCGGTGAGCACAGACCTCCGGCAATTACGTTTCCATAATTGAAAAATAATTTGAGTATGCGCCCTGTGATGCTGATCTGCTTACAAAATTGAATTGGTTCTTCCTTGGCTCCATGCTAAACCCTTCCACCAAGTTCCAATAAAATCGGCCCGGTAGTTTTTCCACAATCCTGGACAAACAAAACAGACCGAAGACATAACCTACTACCATGAAAGTTGAAAGTGGAGGATTAAAGTATCACCAAAGTAACTACAAATCATCTGTAGCCAGACATGAACGTCTGATTCATGCTCTGGGGACCATGAATGTTGGTACAAAATTGCATCATAATCCATCCAGTAGTTGTTGAGATATTTCAGTCTGGACCAAAGCGGTGGACCAATAAACAAAACAGACGTGGCCATCCCTCGAGCCCCACCCCTAGCAGGGATAAAAATATAAAAATAACCAAGCAACAAGATGTTTGAAATTCCATTTCAGCTATTGAATTGGATTTCTATTTTTCTCTTCTAAACATGCAGCTGCTTGTGGAGACCAGTGTGATACATTACTGTTGTGTCTGTTGGGCTGTTTGTGGTTTATTTAATCAAAGCTTAATGTAAAACAAACACTAACAGTATTTAGGTTACCCCATTTAGTGTACTTAGAATATGTAGTATTGCTCCCTCATGTGTACTTAACAACTTCATATTTCTATTTCATGTCTTTTAGTGCCCGCCATGGACGAGGCAGAGAAGTACCAACAAAGGCTGCAAGCCATAGCGGTGAGAATGTCATTCTTCTACTTGTGTCTTTACTTTTGCCCTTTGACTGTCCACTTCAGTCTGCCTTCAACCAACTTGGACTTTCACCTCGTGTCAAAAATAATCTCACCACGCCATCGTTGTCTTATGTCACTTCAGTGGAACGGTCTCGCTTGATCCGCACTGCCCGAAGTGAGCGAGCTAAGAACATTCCCCGCCTGACTTTCTGGGAAATATTCGCTGATCTGTGAAGCGAAAGGTTGGAGGGCCAGAGTGGAGCCCGCCTGACCCCTCTCCCTGACGTTGAATCCGTCCAACCGCGAGTGACCCACTTCAGTGGCCCGGAGTGGGCATCGGCATGTTTGCAGCTTACGTTAGCGGCGCGGATACGGAGCCGGCATGCGCACAATGTGCTGCGTCGCTGAACTATTTCTCCCGGCATCCCTGCCCTCCGCCAGCTGCATCTCCCCGCTTTAATCTGTCGGACACGTCTCCTAAAAATATCCCCCCTCTCTCTCTCTATATCTCTCTTTGCTCACTCTCTCTGCTTTCGTACAGAAGAAGTCCTTGTCTACGGGGACCATGACTGTGAAGGGGTGTTACTAAAGAATTATATAAAAAAACGGGTGTAACCCACCACCATAAGTACAGTGTTCTTGGATCAAGTTTTGTCTGTTGTTAGTAGAAGAAGCAGCTGTTGCTTAAGTTGTCTTTAACCTGCTTTTTCGGGGAATCATTTTCTTTGGCGTTGAGAGATAACTTACAGAAGGACTCCTTGTCAGTGAAAGGTAAGTAGTAAGTAGAACATTTTGCAAATAATATTTTGCTGTGTGCGTTAGATTACGGAAACGAATTCCAAGCAGTGTAACTCTAAAGACCAATAGTTGTGACATTTTCTGTGAAAGCTGCGGAAGGAAAGCGAGGGGAGTTGGGATTGAGTATTGGTACAAAGACACTGTAAAACATCCTGCTTTATCGGCTTTTCTTTCACAGTGGCGTCACTGTCTCAATTAACTCTTCAATTCATAACCACCTTGTAGGATTCTAGATTTCCCCTGATTGCTCTTTAACTGCCTACTTATCGCGTTCTCTTTGACGACACGCCTCAACAAATGAGACAGGGAAGACCAACTCCCTCCAAGACTCTTTTCTTCTTTACTAATCATTCCCTCTTTGAGGATTTAACTTCTTCTGTCACCAGGAGAGGCGACGGAGGCAGGAAGAAGAGGAGAGGCTGACGAGGGACACGGAGGAGGAGTGGTTGAAGACGGCCCAGGAAAAGGTGAGATTTAAGTTTTTCCGATATACTTTTCGTTATCCCACTTTTTGAGACGTTTTGAGAATACGCTTTACTAGCTCTCTTAGATAGAGTTGGATAAGAGGATTGTTTTCATCTAATTCTCAATCACAAAAATGACAAAAATATTCCGGAAATAATAATGAACTCTTTTTTTGTAAATGCTGTGAAAACAGACGGCTGGGATCTAGCTCTTTTTGGTTTTCATTGTTTTCCCTCTTCTACAGCTGCTTCATGTCAAAGAAAAAATGACCACTGGTGTGTCCCACCCTCATGTCATGTCTTCTGACTTCTTAGCCAACGCCTAGCTCTAATGTTCTGGGTGGGGTCACTATGACTTCATTATTACTCTGATTTACTCACAATCGCAAGTTGTTTTTCGGTCCAATGAGCGCGTTGCATTAGATTTGTTGAAAAAGCTCACTGCTGTTTATTTAGTTTGGTCCTGGTCTCGCCCACAGAGAATCGGATACATGAGTTGGATCAATCAAAGGGGTTTGGGGGGCTTCAAGTGTTTGGAAAGGCTTTGTCGAGGTTTCAGGTTGTCACTCCCGCTCACACCACAGCCAGGCAATGACTGACAGATCGTATCTTAACACCAGGAGCGGGTTGTCTGGGGGGCTTTGGATCAAGGAGCCGTTGACACCTTTTCACTGTCACTCTCACAGACAACAGCAGTCTGCTGGCCTTACTCATCCTCAGCAAGAACCGGCAGCGCCCGCAGGCCTCGTTCGTGTCTGCAGAGGAGCCAAAATGGCAGAGGAGTGTGCCTTGATCAGCTGAATGATTGTCAACACGGGCACAAGGCTTGGTGTGCACAACGTGTTTGTTTTGGTTTTGTAACTTTTTTTCTGACAGCGTTGCTGCTAACAGCATCTGTGTCCAGGCACAGCTGGTCTGTGGAGCTTTTGGGTTTCCACAGATACTGGAGTGTAGGGTTCTGTCGTGAGCGTGATACTCTGTAGCATTACCGTTTTTGGGAGACAAATTCCACCAAAAGGCTGAGGCGCTGTCCATGGTTTTGAAAGGTGCGATCGGTAGATGTGCTCAGTGTTAAATGATTTCCATCCTGATGAAAACACTTATGATGGGTCATTAGCGCTTACATGTGTGCATGCATGTACCTGCGATACACTTAACCGTCCCGGTTTTGGGGTTCTGAAAATATGGTCAACCTATCCTAAAATCTTAACTTTGAGTTAAAAGTGAAAATAAGCATTTGAAAACATGAACAAGAATGTTTGCTAAGCAGCCAAACCGAGTTACATAGAGTTACATTTTACCCTATCATACTGTAAGGTACTATTAGCACTAACTAGCTCTACACTGCATTTCCATGTCCTCTACAGTGATCATCAACATTAGATGAAGATGCTTTTTAGGCCTTTACACACTAGTGACTTCTTTTTGTGTGACATTCACTGGCATGTTGATTTATATTTTTTGTTGTATTTGTCACGAGTACTTCCACACAGAGCATGAATATTACCGCATGTTTTTTATTTTGGGTGAGGCGAATAAGAAGGCAACAGCAGAGAAAATCCAAGTGCCAGTATTAGGTGTCACTTAACCTTGACTTAGAATGCTGATGGTAAATCCGACACCAGTACATCTGTAAACTGTATGTGCCATGTGCGACTTGTTGATCACTCAAGTGAGCCAGCAGAAGAGGCCTCAAACTCAGAAATAAACCGAAGGCGCTCAAAGGGTTTAATGAATAATGTCCACCACTCCGAATGTTTGGTGATTTTATCTGTCTCTCTGTCTCGACCTTTAGTTTTGAGCTTGATATTTCTTCTGTCACATTCAGAGGAAGCACTTGAGGGAGCAGTGGCTCAGCGAAGCATCTCCCGTCCTCGACGAGCCCACGACAGGGTGAGCCACGTTTTACCGGATTCATTCACCCGCACTTAATTCAATCACAATTTCAAGATGTTTAAAGTGTTTGAGAAGGGGGAGGGGGGATTTAAGCCGATTTAGTCTGCACTCTGCTGGGACACAGATAACAGATATGCAAAGGCTCACATTTCTGAAGAGATATTTTTGACGCGGGGAGTACAGTATTTTCGTCACAGATACACTTCTATATGGTCCGTGACGAGATCAAACAGGAGGCAGCCATGTGACAGCTGGTGTGATTGAATATAGCCAAGCACAAACACACACACACACACACACTCGACTCATAATGTCTTCTTTTGTCTGGGTCCACTGCATCTTTTATGAGCCTCTTTTTGTCTTAACAAGTATTATGTCTGTGCCGATGTGTGTCAGGGAGCAAACTGAAAGTCAACAGACGCCCGAGGACGAGGAGGCAGCTGACGCCAGAGAAGAGGAGCAAGCCTCCCAAGAAGAACACAAAGAATCCGTCAACTGTACAGCTGCAGTTAGAACACACGACCAGGTGAGACGGGCAGATGTTTCTGGAGAACAAAGCATTCCCACAAAGCTGCAAAACAGCTTTGAATGTATCGCAATTTCATCTGGCAATATCCAGGTTTTCTTGCAAAATGAAAATGTAAAGACATACTGTAATACAGCCCCAAAATATTTTATGATTTAAGTAAACACAGCATCATGTCTCTGGCTAAAATTCTCCTCAGAAGGCTGAAACTATTTTTTTTAAATTTCATCACACAGTGAATACAAAATATGGCACAGAATGATCTCTTCGATCAAAAGATGCAAATTGTATTCAGTTCGGCCTCGTGCCACGCCCCAGGCAGTCGGGTGTTAAATAAATAAACGTTACAGCAAAACAGAAAAAATAATCCACTAGCCCGGTGCAGCTGGGATGTGAGTGCTTCGAATTATGTATCATGAATAAAAAATGGACAACGGGCGCTGCCACATAATGATTTATCGCCGCATGAGTGACTCCACACGGAATTTCACCCTGAATTCGGTGAATAATGAAACAAATGTCCTCCTTGTTTTCACGTTTTTTACGCGAGTATCACTCGTCTGTTTTGCCGCTTGAATTTAACGCGATATTTAAACATCGTTTGATGCATTAACATCTGCATACATTTACCATATATTGTAGCAAATGCTTGATAGCGTGTGAACTCTAAACACAGCCATGTGTTCGGCTTTACTGTACAGCCCCAAATTTAGCTGAGTGTGCGAAACAGCAGGGCTTAAATGGCCGTGGGGTGAAGTAGTCTCAGCACCTCCTGACATGATGCGACAAAGCTTGGTTCAACACTTCTCTGGTGATGACTGTGAAATATTTATGGCAGTGCACAAGTCGGGAGGGGGGGCATGTGTTTAAAGTTGCAGACTCTGTGTCTGTTTTAAGTATGTGACCGCTGAGAGCACTTAAATTGTCTCCTCTCTCTCTCTCTGCCCCGCAGGCTGGCAGTGACGAGGACGAACAAGAAGGTAAGAAGTCAGCCGGAGGGGGGGGGGCTGTGAATGTCATTAGCTCACCATTGGCCTCCATCTCTGACTGTTACGCCTGCCCAGAATCTTTTCTCTCCTGACAGATGATAATTTACCCGAACTAAGTCTCTGCGTGAAGAATAGTGGTTTTAATCGGGGTGACAGAATGGAGCCGCTGCTAGGGGAACAGCTCATTTTGACGGCGACGACATCTCTTACACTCTTTGGCTCATGCATCTGTGCGAGAAGCACTTTGAGGGCAGGGGTTTATCCAAAACCTTTTCAGCCAACGTGCGCAAAGTTACAGTGGAGTTACAGTTTAAAGCATTCGACACATGGCTGAATAAAGTATGGCCATGGCAACACAGTTGGATATTTCAAGAAATATGTACTGATGAATTTCTTTCATCTGAACTTCATTTAAAAAATGTTATATAAATGAACATTAAGATTCATGCTAAAGGCATATTAGCACATTAAAATCTACAGAAAACTGAGAGAGCTTTTACTAAGTTTGATCTTTAAATTGTTTGATTTATTTCCAATTTTGTCTCTAAACTACCACTATATCGCTGTCTGTTGTAAATGTGGCGACACAGGTCCACATTCATGTGGAGGTCACATGGCCTGACAACTCCACATACTGTTCACTGAAGATATCTGATTTAAAAGACGATCTTTGATGCAAGTTCCATTCCACATTAACTAGCTTTCAGCAAGCTCACTGAGTGCTGCAGTAGCGTAAGATTCTTACCTATCAGATCATAGGTGAATCCCAACCCCAGACAAAAGGGGACGATAGCAGACTAGGCTCATTGGCTCCACTGTGAAAAGTGTCATTGGTTGGCCTGCATGCTCCTTGTTGTGTTTGTCCCACATTATATAAAGGAGCAGGTTAGCTTGCGTTAGCGGTCCCTCTTTCATCAGTCTAGTTATGTGCATTAGTTGAGAACACTAATCTCATTTGGTCTCATTTGAACTGGGAAGTTCCCAGTGGGAAATTTCAACTGGAACGCCCCCTCAAGTCAGATTTCTGATTCGGAAAGTCAGCAGGACCTCACCAACCCTGACCACGAAAATCCAAGATGGCCATCAGCAGTAAAAAGCTGTATTTAAATGCAGTTTATAAGCACTTCTGTGTATGTGTGTCTCAATAATCAGTGGTCAGTTCTGTCGAACTTGTATCTTTGGACATGTTGCTACATTGTTATTATTTGCAAAATACAGACGTAAAGCGGTATTATGATTTCTAAGTTAAGTAATACATTTTTTATTTTAGTTTAACTTAAAAACATACGTTTTCTATTTTCAGTGAATAAAGAGGCCGAGGATCACTTCTCCATACAGATGGCACAGAGGATGTTTCATGAAAGTGGCCAAGAAGGCCGATCAGGTGAGTCACAGGAGTAGACTTTGTTGTAACTTATTACTGTATGAATTTAGTTGTTCAGTATTAATTGTTGCGTTATGACAGGGCTGTAGCTCACAATGAGGATATACAGAGGTAAAGTATTCAGTATTTGTGTCTCAAGTTGTGGTTATTTGAGTCCCCTGAAGTGCAGATTAGCTCATGTAACTTTTTACTTCAAAAGTTTGACTGCAGTTCTTTGTGATTATTTCACTAAGCAGAGCTGGAACGGAACCCAAATGTTTTACCATTAAATATATATGTTGATAAATAGGATACAGAACATGATATTTGAATTAGTCTTTCTATTCTCCTCTTGCAAAATACGAGCCGTTTATTTGCCGCTCTGCCCTCAGGGTAAGACTTAACGATGGAGTTGAGGTGAAAGGCCTGTGAACAATGTTATATTCAGCCCACTTTGTTATTTCTGTTTGTTCATTATTATTTTTTGCACGCTGAAGGGCTTATTGTGTCTCTATATGGTCCATTGTGTCGGCTCATATTAGTTACACAAGGATCTGGTCCTGACCTGGCATTGACCTTTAGACATCCCGAAGTTTAACTGAAGAGAATTTTGATATTTTATCTTTATAATTTTAATTCTATTCCGTCTCTCGTATTGCAGTCCTGGGAATGTTGGCGGTGCAGGTCGAGAGAGACCCCAAGACAGGAGCCACTGTCGTCAGGTCGGTTGCGCCTGTGTCCACGCCGGCCGGCGCGTCACCAGCAACCACCGTCTTTGACGACGGCAGGAAGAGCATCCATGCCGTCGGCGGATCGGGAAGTCAACCCTCTACCGAAGAGCTCGGGCAGATCCTGAGCATTGTCGACGGCATGGGGATGAAAGTGTTGTTGGAGGAGGTCGCGGTCACGCCGAACCAGGCGGAGACAAAGACAAAGAGTTTAGAAGCCAGCAGACCTGCGGAGGGACAAGTCATGTCTTTCTCTACCCGTCCTGCCGCGTCAAAGGACGACTATACACCGTTCAACATATATAGGGGCGAAGACTTGGAAGATGAGCTGGGGATAGAGGCCTGCTCTGCAAGTATGGCACACGAGGAGGATAAAAAAGAGGACAGGAGCATCATGGCGGGCGGAGACATTGCAGGAGAAGTGGAGAACGTTGAGGATCTGAGGTTGGAGGAAGGCCCGGTCACTCTCGTGTTCATGGGATACACGGACACCGACCAAGACGATGGCCAAGAGGAACAGGGAGGCATGCTGACCGCGGAGCGCGTGATCATCACCGAGGAGGGAGAAGAACACGTCTTAGGACCTGAAACGTCTGCTTCACCTCAGGAAGGGAAAGAGTCCCGAGTGTTTCAGGACGTCCCCTTGGACGGGAACGGGGCAGGAGTTGAAGCCCAGCGAGAGCAAGGTGATAATGGGCAGAAGAACTCATCTTCACCCAGTAAAGCCGATTCCAAGCGCAAGACCTGTCAGTGTTGCTCTGTCATGTAAGAACACGACTGAAGAGAGAGGCGCTTCATGCTGCCCAAATGACTGATACAAGAGACTAGACCACCACCTGATGCGGTCTTTACAATGGTATTCGGATCTGAGCACCCATCACGTCACCTCACATTGCCAAAGAAAGACGTGTATCGTGTTGTGGGTCTGATACAATCCACTTCCTCCCTCTGGTGGACAAAGCTGAGAATGTCAACATGCCCTCATGAAGAGACACAGATATTTCTCCTCTCTAATGTCCCATAGGACTTGTTCTGTGCCTTATCAGCCAAAACATTTCCATATGTTTGGCTGTTGTTTGCTCTGCGCATGGAAAAAGCCAAAGAGCAGAAGAAGCATTAATATTTCTAACAGTAATTATGGTGTGATTCATTGTGTCTACTTAATTTTTTATTTGAAAAATGTAAAAGAAAAAAGAGGGATATTTGTAACAACACCCTTGAAGCTTTTAAAGTTGTACTTTCTTACCTACTACTACTTCTCAGGGCTTTAGCTTCCATATGGGACACCAGCGATGTTTCTCAGAATTTGGGATTTTCAATGTCATTGGAGGATTTGTATTCTTTAACTACACATCAATTTCACAAGTTGAGTTCTTTCAACTCAAGACATTTTTTAGGACACTAGTGCAGCATCGGAACGGGCAGATCACTTGACCTCTGTTATTTCTCGAGAACCACTCATCCAAACAACCTAACACTCTTCACCTGGCTTCCTTGGTTCTTGAGCAATACACCCGTCAGGTGTGAAGTCAAACGGATCAATGGGTTTCAAGAAAAATTGAAGGACAGAGACTCGTTTAATTTCAGTTAAATTACCTCCTGGCAAGAGAGCGAAGTTCAAACTGTAGCTTTAAGTTTGACTATTTTAGGCTTAAATCATGCATTGAAACAAGGGGTTTGGTATTTATCCTACACAATTATGTTCTCAGCAATGTGGGAAAAGCATTGAAACTGCATTTGGGCAAAAGTATGAGTTTAGAATTTGCCAAAAAGAAGTTATTAAGCAGTTACATTTCGATCAATCTTTTTTTGAAAAGAACATTCACAGACTTTTCATTGCAGGTTGAGTAACACTGCAGGAATTTCCATTTCTAAAACTTTGTATTCATATCTGCTACAGTGCAACTATGTGCTAAGCTTTTTATTATTTTTTATCGCTGTCATTTGTTATTCAATTGATTCATTACAGTGGATGTTTACTGGAATATATTTGATTATAAAACTGAATGTGATTTGTATGTTCTCCAATTTCTTTAAAATCCCACATAGGATTCAAACTGTACTGTATTTGTATGCAAACACACACAAAAAAAAACTTCCACATCTCTTTACAAATCAACAGTATTGGGCTCACATTCAATGTTTCACTAAAGTCTAACTTACAAACTATCATTACATTCTGCTGGTTAGACAATGGAAGAGAAACACTTGAATCACTACAATGCTGCTGCTGGTCATCTGAACTGCTTCTCAAAAAGGATTTTGTTTGCTCACATGACAGAGGACAGGAAGGTACAGGTGATACATGTAAGCAGATCAACTGGATCATTCATATTTCCATCGGGCTTCGTACTATCCGAACAGGAGTTGAAGGCAGCGCTACAGTCAGGTGGGTCTCTTCCTTTTTTTTTTTTATGATATGATTAGGTTTTAAAGGTAAAGGTTTGTCGAGACATAGCAAAAGAAAACAACAACATATGTCATAATATTCAAAACTTGTGTGAGAATATAACTAAAGTGAGAATGATACAATTTGTGTGGGTGCAATACAGGCATTTATGCCCAAATACCGGATAACGGAGTCATGACACTGCATGTACAATGTTACTTAAGTAGGCAAGTATTTAAATAGTTTTGAATAGCATTCTTCATAACAACATAAACAGGTTAAGCTCATTAAGGCGCATTAATATGTCCTGTTGCTTGAGCCCTCTATACAACGTGACGCTGCTGTTGGTAATCCTGAAACGCAGTGCAGCTGGCATTAAGCCCCTGAATGCAGGTGTAAATATAGACTCATAGATTTAAACCTTCAGCGCAGGGAACCAGACAATACCTGGATATTATTAATACTAAGGAGAACATATTTTGACAAAGCATTTGATGACACTGCGTATCGTTTCTCTGCAATGCATCAGCAATAAAAACACAATGCAGGTCCAGTTAAAGAGGATCACAGAACCCTGACAGTACGAGTCACTGTGGCTCATGGATAACAGGCAATAACCCGATGAGTTCAAGGTCTGTTGTACCAGACAGACTCACTGGAAAGCAGGATTCTCAACAGGCAAACTGGTGAGATGATGAGAGCCTCTGTGGCCGGCCGCGCTGGCATACACTGTACATGGTGTGCGTGACAGAACAGACGGAGCAAAGCCGATTACTTTTTCCCTTTGTCAGCACAATTGGCTGTTCTAGGCCACAGTGGGCGGAGAAAAGTCACCAAAATAACACAGAAGCTATATGCCATGTTAAAAAATAAATAAAAATAAAGTTTTAATAAACTTTTGATACATTTTTATCACTTTGGGCAGAACATTAAAGCCAAGAGAAAAATTTGCACACTTCATATCCTTATGACGGTTTTGTTGCAAGGCTGGAATACCAACAGCCCCATGCTTCCTGTGTGTCCACTGGTTTGCGTTTATTGAACTGAGAATTTGTTTGTGAATATGCACATTTAACACACCGCTGACATGATAATGGAATTAAAGATGTCCTGTGGAGATTTTTTTGTAAAATAACGTTTCTGTTTAAGTTCCGTCTTACTCGACACAAAACATTGTGCATTCAGAAAACTTGTTGAATGCATTTCCTCGCTATTTGTGAAGCAGTTTTTTTAAGTTCAAGTTTGAAACCTTAACCTTTAGTTCAGTGGAATTCTGTGAAACCATTGGCGGGAATATGTGCAGCCATGAGAACAAAAAAAAAGATCTACTCTACCTCTACTTGTGGTCATTAACTCCACAGTCCTGACCTATAACCTGATCTTGACCCTGTCTTGCAGAGGGTCTCAAAACTAGTTTCAAGACCCTTCATTTTTCACTGCTGTGCTTATATGTTGCATGTTGCTGTTTAATCAAACTACTTTGCAGCAAACTTGGAGCCAGTTAGCATTCTGGCCCAGCAAACCTGTACACATTGCATAGATAGCGGGATGGACAGGGATTGATAAAGGCCCCACATATATGTGACTGCTATAGCCTACAGGGCAGGTCTCGGCCATGCCCTGTAGGCTATAGCTGTCACATATATATATATATATATATATATATATATAAGATAAGATTTACAAGACTATAATCTTTTACCCCCCAAAAATTGTTCTGTTTTGTAAACGCACATCGCTTTTTCATTCAATTATTATTAAAAGATGATAATTAAACTAGCAATGATATAAAAGATTTGATAAGCAACTTTAGTGACTCCTGTGTCTCATATCTCAACTTAAAGGGAAAGAGAGAGAATAGAACACCCTGCTTCTGTGGGCTTCAAAGGCTCGTAACCATGGAAACAGAAAAACCTAGGCCCTGCCATCAAGGTTCGTTGTCCCAAGATGATTGTGGTCTGTGGATGAAGATGGACTCCAAACCTGTGACAGAACACACAGGGAGTCCATTGGAGACCTGTGGTGAGCAGCCCCAAGATGAAACCAAAGTCAACCCCTCTGGCCCCGCGGTGATCACTAGGTACTACAGTGTGATGGATGATGAGTATGACGATGTCTTTATCCCACCTCCTCCTCCCCACATGGCTCCTATTCTGCCCCCAGAGGGCAGCACTGATTCTCAGGTGATTAATTCCAGCGTGACCTTTACAAAAGGGGCAGCTGACGCCACAGAGGCTAGAGATAATCCCAGTGGCTTAGACTGGCATCAAGGTGAAAGGCAGTTAATGGCAGCACAGAACGAGGTGGATGAAGTGATAGTAAATACAGCCCAGATCTCTAAGGCTTCCATGGACATCGTATCTATGTCTAAAGACTCCATTCTACCAAAGGATCAAGACCAAACATCCATGGAGGAAGCATGTTGTGATTCAACCGGAAGAAACCATCGTGAAAACACAGTGGGAGACGAAGAATTGGATGAAGAACCTGAGGATATTGCGATTTTGAGAGAAGGGCAGGAAAAGTGCAGGGAAACTGAGGAGGAAAAGGACAAATACCCAAAACAGGTACCTTCAAGCATTGAGGAGAACTCTTTAAAGGAGATCCATGTTGACAAAGAGGGACTATCCGAGGACATTTGTGAGCTTGCTGTGACAGACTCAAAACTAACCCCAGAAAATGTTGACTTTGGCAATGCAGGAATAAATGCTCCCACAGTGTCCAGTCTCTTTGCGAGTCATGATGATTTTGAGAACTATGGGCCACTGGAGCTCTGCAAATACGAACAAAACACAATTGACGCAGCAACCTATCAGCCACAGATACAAGAGATCCTAGCAGCGGAGTCCAATGGTGACACAGAGCATGTTGGCACCAGCTCTTTGAACTATACCCTCATAAAGAATAACTGGGTGAGGAGAGAGAGTGGCACCTGTGAGATGCAAGTGTCCCGACTCTCCATCTCTGAAGGCCCTGAAGAGATGGCGACAAAGGACGATCAGGGAGATGGGAGCAGGAAAATATCTACGGATATCCAACAAGGAGAGCAACTGCTTCAACGTCTGCAGCGGGTGCAGCTGCGTCAGGATGTTCGTATTCCAAATAGCCCTAATACCACCCAGCAGGTTGTCCAAGAGACGAGAGGCGAGACTAAGTGCGTACTTGGGACTGAAATAGATCATTTGGAAGCAGGAGAAGCCGATTTGACAGGTGGAGATGAAGAAGAAGAGAGTAGATTTCACACCATCGAGAGTGAAGAAGCAAGGACGAACCTGACAGCGATTGAAACGATTGAGAGAAAAGACGTTGAAGCAAAGGCAAGGATGTCTTTGACAGGAGACTCTGATGATGACCAAAGTGACAACTGGGTACCTTCAGACTTGTCTCAAATGGACCCCAATGAAACATCTTCCACCCAAATTACCTTTCTACCCATCTGCCACCGACTGTCGGTCGCTGAGACCTGCATTGAGAGCCAGATCCTCCTTGTGGAATCACAGGGGACGCAGAACCTGCAGAGAGCCGGCGGTGTCTTCAACCTCGCAGATAATTTGGATGTGCTAGAGATCCCCTTTAAGACCAATGTTTCGCTTGAGCCCCTTTCCACCTTGGATGGCTCAGACCAACACAGCGACTGGCAGTTCTCCGAGCAGAAGATGAAGAAGGAGATAAGTCAGGAGACCCAGAGAGAGCTGGTGCTGGTCAACCAGGGGAAGATCCCAGGGGGGTACAGCAAAGGAGAGGACCGCCAGTTAAAGGAGAAAAAACTGCTGTTTGAGGCATTCCAGCAGGATAACATGGAGGGTCCAAAAAGGCACCGGAAGCCCCCTCTGAAAGGTCACGTTTACCCCTCTGTGCTAGAGCGAACGCGTAGCATGGAGATATTGTCACTTAAAAGTTACCCTGTTTCAAGAACACATTCCCTCAGGCTTCATAAAGAGACTGAGAAACATGCAGAAATGTTCAAATCAATGAGCCCAACTGGTGGTTCTCGAGACAAAACACGCTCATCCCCATACGTAAAACAAGACAAAAACGCACGCCTGTTCAAAAGCATGGACTCCATAAACGCATACGACTCTACGTCAGCTGTGGATACCAGGAGCAAAACTAGGGAGGGAAACCAGGCACAAAAATCTCCTATCCTCAAAGGAAACCCCTTCTTCAAGTTGCGTCCAGCCCTCGCTCTGAAGCCAGAAGTAGAGAAGGACATCCGGGAGGCCAAAGAAAGGGAGGAGGAGCTGCACAGACAGAGATGCACTCTGTACGGAGAGAACAGGCGGAGTGCTGAAGACGGAGAGAGGTCACGGTTCAAACCAACCCTTGTACCAGGTTAGTCTGCAAGGTCTCAGCCGTACGTGTCACATCAGTGGTGGAATGTACAGCTCACATTAGCACCAGTAGTATATAATGTATCTAATGCACTATCCCTCAAGGGGCTTATTATTCTCTTAAACAAGTACTATTTCTTTTGATACTAATGTATCAAAATAAGTACTGTTGTTCCTTTTGATACCTCTGTACTTATTACTTAAGTATCTTATGGATGCATGACTCTTACTTGCAATGGAGTATTTTTACATTTTTGTATTGCTGCTTTTACTTCAGTAGACTTGTTCCAACACTGATGAGTTTTTTGTATTCTGTTAGAGTTTAACAAGTTCAAAATTAAGAATATTTCAGTGAAACCCAATCTGAACATTTGTATAAAAGTGACTGACAATGCTATGCAAGCATGAGTGGAAAATACTAAAACATTTATTGGATCATTTCCATCAGGATGTTGGGATGCATCATGTAAACACTTCATTGCACATCGCAGCCTTCTGACACTCAGTCTGAGCACTTTAATGAATGCCTCCCAAAATTAGCATCACCCCGTGTTATCTAAGGACTTAGTGTCAACCCTGTCACAAGCCGTTAAGGGCGAATCACTCTAGCGGCTGCCTGATCTGAGTCAGCAGAGGCCAGTGGGTTGAGTGACAACATGGAGGCTACCGTCTGCACTCCGGCTTGAGCCAGAGGCCGTTCTAGCTCGGTTATAGTGTTGTGTAAATACAAATGACTTCAGACAGTTGATAGGTCTTGTTGAAAGTATGCACAGTTTGTGTGCATTTCTTTTATTTATGTCTGCTGTTATTGCCTATATGCATGGCAGGAAAGCTCGGGGGGCCGACAAAACAGTGCAGCCGGCCAGGGAGTGTCTCATTATACAGCACGGCGTTAGTATTTTCAGCCACAGCAGCTGGATAATGATGTGTGGGGTTGACTCGAGGTGAAGATGATGAGGCTGCATGTGACAGCAACACAATATGTCTGGGGGTAAAACTGGGCTAAGCTGACGGAAATGACTCATTCTTAAGGTCAAATAAGCTTTGGTGTGTTATCCTGACCAGCCATGACATGCAATACTGTATGAGAATTTATAACTCAAATACATATACAAAATGTGATGTCTTCACTGAGGACATTTCAGCACACTTTTGACACTGAAAATATAACCTTCATAGAGTCAAACATACAGTGAATAAAGAGGTTACATCACATCAAAGCTGTCCTCATTCCAAAGCAGCAGCCATTTTAGAGATTTAGCGTGCTCAATGTACAGACCTAGAATAATCAAACCGAGGCTGTTGCTATGCCTGTCAAGCTTCATTCTCGATAAATTTTCATATTGCGGTAATTTGCGAAATTGTATTTCCTTGGTTTTAGACGGTGGTTGACAAAAACAGGTCTCTCATTTCTAGTCGGCGAACGTCACCTCGTAACTGTTAAGTTAAGTTACTAGCTAAGTTATCAGCTGTAGCTAGGTAACTAACTATGCTAATGTTAACTGGATTCCCGGGAATACACGTCCAACCTGTTTCCTGTTTTTTGCAAGAAATATAATAAAGGGAAAACAGGAAAAACTAGTTACATTGTAATCAAAGCCCAAAAAGCTGATACATATAAAATATAGGTATCACAACAACAAAGAAATGTAAGTACTAAGAATGGCCGCGATTTGCTTTGACTGCCGCACCTCAGCGAGAACAATATGAGTTTGGCTAAGGTTGATGGAATTTTAACATTCCCCAGATCAAATGCAGGAAATGTTAGCCTACATTCTGAAAAGTAGAACCCCAGGTTATAAAGTACACAGTGGATGTGCTTGTCGTAAACCTTTTTTAAATAACATTTTACCCTACAAAAGAATGTAGTATCAAATGCTAACACACAAGTTACTACTGTAGGTATAAGTTAGCAGCTACCGTTTGCTGCTTACGTTAGACAAACAAATAAGGATTAGTCTGATTTAATTTGTGAAATCCTTAATGGTTTAATGGACAAATGAAGGCCAAAGTCAAATCCCTTTATGATATCCTGATCCTTTTCCTTCTGTCCTTAAGATGTCAGGACACAATCCAGGGGGAAACTGGAACGGGTTTGGCCGCCACCCTCCAAGAAAGACCAGATGAAACCTGAGCAGACACAGGTGATGTGCATAGTACCATTACTGTAAATAGCTTCTTTCTTGTTTTCTCCATTGTTCTGTTTCCATGTGTTTAGTGTACAACGCTATCGGGAACACAGTGTGCCATCGTGTTATATTGTCAGTAATTTATGAAACAATATATACTGTAATTATGGCTTTCTGAATCATGGGTTATTGAACCTGAAAAATGACATTACATTGGAAGTGTTCCCCCTGTGCTATTACTTATACAAATGATTGGCTTAATAAAAGTGGTTCTGCAAATGTTCTCAAATTCGGAGGATCAAGACGATGGAGCTAATCTCCCGCTCTAAATCTGGCTTGTCTTATCTCACAGCAGGAGCCCAAAGTTTACAGAGCAGGAGGTCAGAAGGCTCCTCTGTGGCAACGCTGGGAGTCCGGCCTGATCAACGGGAAGACGTCAAAGGAAAATAACTGATTTCGACCGTTAGGATGTCTTTAACACTACAAATAGAATATCAACGGTCTGCAATAATAGAGCTGCTTTCCAAGATTTATCAATATAACAAAATGCTGAAGTTAGTTCTGGCTTAAATGTTTTCTATCTAATCTAACTACACTTTGTCAAATGTACATTTTGAGATCTTTGTTTTATTCAGTACATTTATAAAGCAAAAGCATCAACTGATGTCATTGTGTAAGTTTCTTCCTCCATGAGTTCCCAATGCAAAATCCCATTTGATCTTTTGCTTTGGGGTTTGAATAAATAAAAAAATAAGCTTTGTAGAAAAAATGGGGTTTTGTTTGTTGTTTATTTCCACAAATCAATACCGCTTTTAATGATTTTTTTTTTACCATGCTCACAATGATTAAAGGCAGAAAACTCAATCTATATACTTTCAGAATTCACAGTTGAGATATTAAAGGGACACTCATTAAGTTCAGCTTACTGGTCACAGAGAGTTCGACTCTGCCTCAAAAAGCAGTTGTATAATGTCTTCTGTGGCTATGAAGGGAGCATTCTTAGGTCTCAAAAAAATGACCCTGGTGATGTCATCAGGGTCATTTTCACTTGGGATGGAAGTGACTAATCTATAACAGAAAGCCTGTGTTCCAACTGGAAGTGTAGAGTTTGAAAGATATGGCTTTCTTTGGGCAAGACAGTCTTTTAAAAACACACTGTCCGGTTGCATTATGGGAAGTGTTTTTGAGGCTTGGCCTATACTAGGCCAAAAAATGAAGGAAATCCTATATTTTCAAGTTGCCAGTAATGGTTTTGCACCAAAAATAAAACGCGGTCTAAATAGCTACAAAAAGCAACATTGTAAAACACACACCTTAACTGCAAATAAGGTGAATAATGAAGATTTTTTTTCTATCTTTGGAGGGTTTATGTTTGTTAAACTTTCTTTGCCCCGAGATAAGCTTTTTACAAAATCTATGGGCCGAGCTGGAACTGCACCTGGTGAGTAACTCATTAAACTGAATAGACGGCATCTTATTCTTACATTCGTTCTTACATCAGTATCCAGTTCTTATTTTACATCCATGGGCTCTTTGGTTCCAATTTTGAACAGTCTTTCTAAATCTTGTTAGA